>NC_084972.1:35380525-35485525 GCF_963691925.1 Scomber scombrus | reverse complement strand
TTTAAGGGCTTCAGAGTTTCCTCAAGCTCCTTCTTGTGTTGTGGTGCAGCTTCATCGATGGGTCTGAATCTGTGGTTGGTGTGTTTTTCTGAATCTCTGCAGACGACACACACTGACTGCTGATGGTCCAGACAGAAGAGTTTGAGTTTCTCAGAGTGCAGACTGCAGAGAGCCTCTGAAGCTCTCTGATCTCTGTCCTGTAAGAAGGACTCACACAGGTTCTTTAACACCAGGTTACACGGTGGTTCATCCTTTGAAGATCTTCTCTTACAAACTGGACACTCATGTGTTGGTTTCTGTCTCCACCAGCTCTTCAGACAGTCTTTACAGAAGCTGTGGCTACATGACAGAAGAACAGGATCTCTAAAGACCTCATGACAGACCGGACAGCAGAGATCCTCCTCTGATCTGGAAGCCATTTAGTCTCTGAGTGAAGCTGAAAACACAGCAGACAGAAAGTACAGTCAGTCATGGCTCCCCTCCCTCCTCTACTAACTTCACTGACATTTACTTTCAGTGTGACTCCAGTTTTTAGTCAAACTCACCTTCAGTGTGTGGAGAGTCAGCAGGTTGAAGCAGCAGAGTTCTAATTTTCCACTTTTCTCTCCTGTAGCTGTACTCACTCAGAGGAAGTTGTTAGTTTGGTCTGAAGGTGAATCTGATGCTCTGTTTCTCAGTCTGTGTGTCTCTTTAGAGACCAACAATAAACTGTTTCCTGATTTGTCTCAGGTGAGTCAGGTGAGGGGCGGAGCTTTGTCAGATCTCTTCTGATAAATGTTGTAGCTTCACAGTAACACAGGGTGTGTTTCATACCTGTGTTCACACATAAACAAACCATCAAGTTTAATGACAGCAGATTAACAGGTTTGACCTGATTTAATCTGTACAGTACAGAACATCATGACCTGCATGAAGCTTATAAAATAAACTCTCATTCAGAGGAGAAGTTCTGTTCAGCTGTTAGTGTGAAAACTTTACAGGAACTATAGAAACACAAAGGAGTGAATATTGTTCTGGGTTATTTAAGTTGTGACATATTACTGAGAGCTGTAACAAGATAAGTAAAACCTGCTATGAGAAAAGTCACCTGTTTTAAATAAAAATATCTTTCATTAAATCTCTTCAAGTGGTGGAAGAAGTATTCAGATCATTTACTGAAGTAAAAGTCCTGCAATACAAAACTCAACCAGTATTTGTCCTCATACACTAACAGTCAGTGTGTTAAAGTTTGGAGATGAGCAGCTTTGTGGTGAATAAACCTGCATGAAACCTTTTTAACTGCTTATCATCATGTTGTTTCTTTTTAAATGACTGATAATATGAATCAGTATTCAGTTCAGACCACAGCATGAAACCTTCCTGCAGGTTGTGGCTCAGTGTCTCCATCTAGTGGCCAAAACGTGTCACAGTGTTTTTCTGATTGCTTTGCTTCTGTTTGAAACTATCCCTGCACACTGACCACAAAACCTCACACCACACAGACAAAACATGATTTATCTCTTATAAAACAGTTTTAACCCTTTACATACTGCTCATATTCTGACTCATAATTCATCTTTACACCAATTCACTTTCATAAATTCCCCATCAGTCACTAATACATGTTGATTAAAAGACATTCACAACTACTATGTTTTATTTTTCAGCCTGTTAATTATTTATTGTTTTTTTTGCACTTTTAAGGATTGTATTTCAATGTTGTTGTACTTGTACAATAACAATAAAGACTTATTCTATTGTATTCATATTTAAGACTCTTCAAAAATTGTGTTTTAGCATCAATACAGTCACACAAACCATCATTTGAATAAGCGCACAAAGCAGCAACTACACTGTAAACATAAAGAAGATGGGACAACTTTAAAGAATGAAGTAACTAGTTGCACAGCTTTTTTGAGTTTGCTCAACTTTTAGAACAATTGTTGACCAAGTGTAAAATGTTCCATTATTATTTAGTTGACACAACGTGCACCCAGCTCAAAATGTTGAGATGTGGTTCAACAATGTTAGATACATTTCAGGAGATATCTGAAAAGCCACACAAGTATTCAGACTTTCACTTGTTGCACACTTAATTTAAATGAATAAAATTGGCACCAATAATGTTTCCCTCAATAGTCTAAGATGTGTTTTCACTTTGTCAGTACGGATTATTGAGTGTAGATTAATGGAGAAAATGACTTGAATTTTATTTATTAAAAATTAAACTTAACACTATAATATTATAAAGTATGTAATAGAGGAACGGGTCTGAATACTTTATGAAGTGACTGTTTATAGTTAAATATCACTGGATGGATTTTGACATCATAGCAGGAAACTGACTGGTGTATTATTGACTGAGCATCAGGTTCTGGTTCTGGTTCTGAGGGTTCTTCCTGTTTAAAGGGAGTTTTTTCTCTCCACTGTCACCAAGTGCTGCTCATGTGTGAATGTTGGGTCTCTTTAAATGAAACCTGAAGAGTTCGGTTTAGACCTGCTCTATGTGGAAAGAGACCTGAGATGACTTTGTTGTGATTTGGAGCTATACAAGTAAAGATTGATTGATTGATTGGTTGATTGGTTGATTGATTGATTGATTGATTGATTGATTGATTGAGAGCATCCCACTGAACTGAGGCCTACTATTGTATGTGCTGGTTCACTGTTACTCAGGACCTGAATGATAAAGACTGGCCACAGTGTGAGGTTTAAAATCAGCTGTTATGTCAGACTTGCTTAAACATCGTCCGTACTGTCCACAGATCAGTTAACCTGACAGGTCTGTAATACACAGGGATGTCTGCATGGAAACATATTCACTTAAAGATAGTTTCACAAAGGTAAACCACTACATGGTTGTGATTGTGAGAAGAAGGCAGCAGAGAGACAATGAGAGGAATAATCCCCAACATGGTGAGGCTTACGGTCAGCTCACACTATGGATTAATAAACATTTATCACTGTTACAATCAGAAGTAGTTTAATTGATAAATGATGAAATCTTGACTCCACTATCTGAGGCTCAGCAACCATTACAAACAGGTCAAAGATGATGAGTGAGAAATACTTTAAGATGCTTTGTTTAATATCAGGCAAATACACTCACTAAGGATATTTCTGTCCTCTATAATTACATTTTATTTGCATGATAATAATATAACACTAAATACAACTAAAGCCATCATACATTCCTGAGAGAATATGAGACGTCCTATACAACTGTCTAACCTGCTCACTGGGAACCACCAGTTTCATCTTAAGACATAAATGAGCTGAAATTATTTAAAATAAAGTTTTGACATGTTAATATTAAAAGAGTCTGACAGACACACAGCAGCTCCTCCCCTCAACACACACACTAGATTTACTGATTCAGTTAAAGGTTAAAAAAAACACAACAAAACAGAAGAAACAAACAAAACGTTTCATATTTATGTTTATTAAACTGAATATGTGAAATTCATGAAGGTGAAAGGAAACATTAACACTATTAACTGAGTGTACATTATAAAACTTTACAGTAAATAAATAACTGGGTCATCTTATATGTCTTCATCTACTTCTTCATTAAAACATTTAATATTACTGTTAGCTACCTTTAGCCATATGTCCGTTTGTATTTACTCTGAAATAACGCTTCTTCTCCTCGCTCTGCTCACACAAACCTGACAGCACATATAATGTTCACTCAGAGAAAACTTCAGCATTAATGTTGGTGACATTTTATAGTCTAATAAAGTGTTAATGTTTATATTAGTCACTTAAGTTAGCACCGTGCTGCTCCTGCTGTCTATCCGTGTAACTGTCACAAAATAACGGCCGCGGTGCAGGGCGTCGCTGATTGGTCGGCACTCGGCGTCGCTGATTGGTCAGCACGCAGCGTCGCTGATTGGTCGGCACTCGCCGTCGCTGATTGGTCGGCACGCGGCCAATGACTCGGCTGTTGCTGGGCAGATGTCGAGGTAGAAACTAGCTAAACCCAGACCCGGCTAATCCAAGCTAAACTAGAGTAGAGAATATATAAATATAACGCCAGACTCAATTAAAACAGACACATGAACATTACAGCTCAATGAAGAAGCTCGTTCTTCTAAGGAAATATATTTAAAATAGTAATTACTTACCGGCAAAGTACCTTGGAAACGGTTGCTCCAACTTCTTCACTGTTTATGTTAAATCTAGGTAGCAGGAAAAATATGTAAAAATACCACGGCATGTATGTATTATAATAGCTCCTATAATACATACATGCACTGTATTAATGTTAGCGAACAACTTTGGATTTTGAAAATGCTTAAATAACATCAAAAAACTATTTATATTGTAAAAAGACTAAAGACATTATTTGTTTGCTGTCGTTTATTCTGTATTTCTTTAGATGTAAAAGCAAGTCAGCACAATGCAGTGTAGGTAAATAGCTCAACTTAAATCTATGCATTCACTCAGTATGTTTCTTCCAATATTTTAACTACACAATATAACATGTTGTCTCAACTAATTCAGTTACAAAAAGTTGGCCCAACAATATAAACTTAATCAGGTCAACATTAATCAAGCTGATGTTCTTACAGTGAAGCATGAATTAAATGTACAAACAGCTCTTCTATAGATAAAATAGTGCTTCAATAATTATTCTTCTCTGGTGAACAGGGAAGCCATTTTTATTTCTATACAGAAAACCAAGTATTGGTACCAATAAGTGTGATAATGTGATGCTTAAAATTGAGATTATTTTCCACTCAGGGGCCAAGGTATTTACAGTATACTCTATGCATGCGCCATTACAAGAAATAATATAACAGGATTCAGTCAGAGTATGCTTAGTGTCTGTGTTTAAAACTAACTTATTTGTGTGTTAATTGAAGTTGGAGTGAATCAAATGAGGATTGCAGACGTTCAGTGGCTGACTGGGGAGCGGTTAAAGTACAATGTAAAACTGTGTCAACTGCATAAAGGTGGAATTTACAGGATTCAGAAGAGACGACAATATCATACACATTATTTTGCACATTTGAAAGATGCAAACCTCAGTGCGCTGCGTCAGTAGATCAGCTGCACATGTTTTGGGGGTGATGTCAAGTTTGCAATCTTTTTTAAACACACAAACCTTTAGTAAATGAGGCCATTTGTGTCTTACAGGAACAGTTTCATCTCCACAGTGCATTATAGACCTATTATAAGTGATTGGTTAAAATAAAAATACATAAATCAAAAAGAACGTCCTTGGAGAATTTGACTCCATAAGCATGAACACAGCCCAAAATTATCAAGAAAATAAAACATGAAAAGCCAAAAAGTAGTAATAGTAGTAGTAGTGAGACACAAAGGGTTAATATCTGTAAGTCTGTAAACTCTTAGTTTAAGCTCCTCAGGTGAGTAAGGAGACATTCAGACAGAAGCTCTTTCTCCTAAAAATCGCTCATATACGACTCAACTGCTAATCTGTTTTGTTAGAGACGTAAAGCTGCTGAATCCCGTTTTCAGAGACAACGTTCCTGGTTCATGTCTGATGTTGCAGTAAAATATTTTATTGATTTCAAACACAGAATTTACCTGATATAGTTTATATCTGCAGATGGACTTTAAACATACATAAAACTCAACAACATGTGCTTCCACACTAAAAGTCACTGTGTTAAAGTTTGAGAAATAAAGCACCAACACAACATCAGGTTAACTTTGACAATCTGTTATTTTGAGCCAATGTTACAACAAGATTGAACTAAAAACTGTCACAAATGTTTAGTTTCTTGTACAAAATGATGCAGATGACATGAAACAGATCCACAAACCCTAACCCTAACCCATAACCAACAAATACCAAACTATCTGAACCAATGTACAACAATTACAAGTTAATACATCAAAACTTGATTTAATATCAGTATTTTACATGTAGAGTATATTTATATATTCATCATCATCATCATCATCATCATCATCATCATCATCATCATCATCATCATCATCATCATCATCATCATCAGTCTACTGTCACAGAGATCTTCAGTGGAGAAATCTTCAGTGGGGGTTTACTGTAATTGTAAATGAATGGAAACAGTGTGTCAGTGAAAGTGTGTGTGAAGGTGTGTATGTGTGTGTTAGTATCAGGATCAGAGAAAGACAGATTTCCTCTGTTCCAGTCCAGATTTACTCTGATCCTCTGGAGCTTCTTCACTGGGAGATCAGTGGAGGGAGCTGGTGGTGAATATGCTGAGTATTTATCATTATAGAACCATATTGTCCATGATCCAGACTGTATGCCTCCCTTCCTCTGACCAGACTCTGATAACACACCCAGTGACCAGTTTTTATTGTCTCCAACCTCGACATCCCAGCTGTGAGTCCCTGAGTTAAAGCCCTCAGAGCCCAGGACAGAAAAGCCAAACCTCTCTGGATTATGAGGAAGCTGCTGTCTCCTTCCTCCATATCTCACACTGGTCAGATCTTCAGACAGGATGAGTTCTGGATGAGCAGTGTTTGGATCCAGAATGACAGGAGTGTAGGAGACCATCTCCTTCATGTTGTTCCAGATGTTGAAGGTCAGGTTGCCCAGGTGTTTGGCCTGGTCTATCAGAGCTCCTGAGGGCAGCTGTGGATCATCCAGCAGGGGGCAGCGCTGGACTCTTTCCACTGCAGCCTTGTAGTTGTTCAGGAATGAGACGTCTTCAGCTCTCAGCTCCTCCTCTGTGGCTCTGACTGTGTGTGAAAGAGCTGCTATCTCTCTGCTCAGAGCCTCCATCTTCTCCTTCATCATCTGACTCTTCTGCTCCTCTTCCTCCCTCAGAGCAGCCATCCTGGCCTCCTCTTCCTCTTCTAGAAACTGGTGAAGCTTCTTAAACTGCTCCTTAATCTGCCTCTCTGTGTGTTGGGCCTGGACCTTAATGTGTTTTGCTGTTTGATCAAACTTCACTTTAACTTCTTCACAAACCTTTAACTTCTTCTTTAAGGACTTCAGAGTTTCCTCAAGTTCCTTCTTGTGTTGTGGTGCAGCTTCATCGATGGGTCTGAATCTGTGGTTGGTGTGTTTTTCTGAATCTCTGCAGACGACACACACTGGCTGCTGATGGTCCAGACAGAAGAGTTTGAGTTTCTCAGAGTGCAGACTGCAGAGAGCCTCTGAAGCTCTCTGATCTCTGTCCTGTAAGAAGGACTCACACAGGTTCTTTAACACCAGGTTACAAGGTGGATCAGTCCTTGAAGATCTTCTCTTACAAACTGGACACTCACGTGTTGGTTTCTGTCTCCACCAGCTCTTCAGACAGGCTTTACAGAAGCTGTGGCTACATGACAGAACAACAGGATCTCTAAAGACCTCACGACAGACCGGACAGCAAAAATCCTCCTCTGATCTGGAAGCCATTTAGTCTCTGAGTGAAGCTGAAAACACAGCAGACAGAAAGTACAGTCAGTCATGGCTCCCCTCCCTCCTCTACTAACTTCACTGACATTTACTTTCAGTGTGACTCCAGTTTTTAGTCAAACTCACCTTCAGTGTGTGGAGAGTCAGCAGGTTGAAGCAGCAGAGTTCTAGTTTTCCACTTTTCTCTCCTGTAGCTGTACTCACTCAGAGGAAGTTGTTAGTTTGGTCTGAAGGTGAATCTGATGCTCTGTTTTTCAGTCTGTGCGTCTCTTTAGAGACCAACAATAAACTGTTTCCTGGTTTGTCTCAGGTGAGTCAGGTGAGGGGCGGAGCTTTGTCAGATCTCTTCTGATAAATGTTGTAGCTTCACAGTAACACAGGGTGTGTTTCATTCCTGCACTCAAACATAAACAAACCATCAAGTTTAATGACAGCAGTCTAACAGGTTTTACCTGATTTAATCAGTACAGTACAGAACATCCTGACCTGCATGAAGCTTATAAAATAAATTCTCATTCAGAGGAGAAGTTCTGTTCAGCTGTTAGTGTGAAAACTTTACAGGAACACAAAGGAGTGAATATTGTTGTGTGTGATCTATTATCTCATATTACTGAGAGCTGTAACACCAAGATAAGTAAAACCTGCTATGAGAAAAGTCACCAGGTTTAAATAAAAATATCTTTCATTAAATCTCTTCAAGTGGTGGAAGAAGTATTCAGATCATTTACTGCAGTAAAAGTCCTGCAATACAAAACTCAACCAAAAACAGTCAGTGTGTTAAAGTTTGGAGATGAGCAGCTTTGTGGTGAATAAACCTGCATGAAACCTTTTTAACTGCTTATCATCATGTTGTTTCTTTTTAAATGACTGATAATATGAATCAGTATTCAGTTCAGACCACAGCATGAAACCTTCCTGCAGGTTGTGGCTCAGTGTCTCCATCTAGTGGCCAAAACGTGTCACAGTGTTATTCTGATTGCTTTGCTTCTGTTTGAAACTATCCCTGCACACTGACCACAAAACCTCACACCACACAGACAAAACATGATTTATGTCTTATAAAACAGTTTTAACCCTTTACATACTGCTCATATTCTGACTCATAATTCATCTTTACACCAATTCACTTTCATAAATTCCCCATCAGTCACTAATAAATGTTGATTAAAAGACATTCACAACTACTATGTTTTATTTTTCAGCCTGTTAATTATTTATTGTTTTTCTTGCACTTTTAAGGATTGTATTTCAATGTTGTTGTACTTGTACAATAACAATAAAGACTTATTCTATTGTATTCATATTTAAGACTCTTCAAAAATAGTGTTTTAGCATCAATACAGTCACACAAACCATCATTTGAATAAGCGCACAAAGCAGCAACTACACTGTAAACATAAAGAAGATGGGACAACTTTAAAGAATGAAGTAACTAGTTGCACAGCTTTTTTGAGTTTGCTCAACTTTTAGAACAATTGTTGACCAAGTGTAAAATGTTCCATTATTATTTAGTTGACACAACGTGCACCAAGCTCAAAATGTTGAGATGTGGTTCAACAATGTTAGATACATTTCAGGAGATATCTGAAAAGCCACACAAGTATTCAGACTTTCACTTGTTGCACACTTAATTTAAATGAATAAAATTGGCACCAATAATGTTTCCCTCAATAGTCTAAGATGTGTTTTCACTTTGTCAGTACGGATTATTGAGTGTAGATTAATGGAGAAAATGACTTGAATTTTATTTATTAAAAATTAAACTTACATTATAACATTATAAAGTATGTAATAGAGGAACGAGTCTGAATACTTTATGAAGTGACTGTTTATAGTTAAATATCACTGGATGGATTTTGACATCATAGCAGGAAACTGACTAGTGTATTATTGATCGAGCATCAGGTTCTGGTTCTGGTTCTGAGGGTTCTTCCTGTTTAAAGGGAGTTTTTTCTCTCCATTGTCACCAAGTGCTGCTCATGTGTGAATGTTGGGTCTGTTTAAATTAAACCTGAAGAGTTCGGTTTAGACCTGCTCTATGTGGAAAGAGACCTGAGATGACTTTGTTGTGATTTGGAGCTATACAAGTAAAGATTGATTGATTCATTGAATGATTGATTGATTGATTGATTGATTGATTGAGAGCATCCCACTGAACTGAGGCCTGCTATTGTATGTGCTGGTTCACTGTTACTCAGGACCTAAATGATAAAGACTGGCCACAGTGTGAGGTTTAAAATCAGCTGTTATATCAGACTTGCTTAAACATCGTCCGTACTGTCCACAGATCAGTTAACCTGACAGGTCTGTAATACACAGCGATGTCTGCATGGAAACATATTCACTTAAAGATAGTTTCACAAAGGTAAACCACTACATGGTTGTGATTGTGAGAAGAAGGCAGCAGAGAGACAATGAGAGGAATAATCCCCAACATGGTGAGGCTTACTGTCAGCTCACACTATGGATTAATAAACATTTATCACTGTTACAATCAGACGTAGTTTAATTGAGAAATGATGAAAACTTGACTCCACTATCTGAGGCTCAGCAACCATTACAAACAGGTCAAAGATGATGAATGAGAAATACTTTAAGATGCTTTGTTTAATATCAGGCAAATACACTCACTAAGGATATTTCTGTCCTCTATAATTACATTTTATTTGCATGATAATAATATAACACTAAATACAACTAAAGCCATCATACATTCCTGAGAGAATATGAGACGTCCTGTACAACTGTCTAACCTGCTCACTGGGAACCACCAGTTTCATCTTAAGACATAAATGAGCTGAAATTATTTAAAATTAAGTTTTGACATGTTAATATTAGAAAGAGTCTGACAGACACACAGCAGCTCCTCACCTCCCCTCAACACACACACTAGATTTACTGATTCAGTTAAAGGTTAAAAACACAACAAAACAGAAGAAACAAACAAAACGTTTCATATTTATGTTTATTTAACTGAATATGTGAAATTCATGAAGGTGAAAGGAAACATTAACACTATTAACTGAGTGTACATTATAAAACTTTACAGTAAATAAATAACTGGGTCATCTTACGTGTCTTCATCTACTTCTTCATTAAAAACATTTAATATTACTGTTAGCTACCTTTAGCCATATGTCCGTTTGTATTTATTCTGAAATAACGCTTCTTCTCCTCGCTCTGCTCACACAAACCTGACAGCACATATAATGTTCACTCAGAGAAAACTTCAGCATTAATGTTGGTGACATTTTATAGTCTAATAAAGTGTTAATGTTTATATTAGTCACTTAAGTTAGCACCGTGCTGCTCCTGCTGTCTATCCGTGTAACTGTCACAAAATAACGGCCGTGGTGCAGGGCGTCGCTGATTGGTCGGCACTCGGCGTCGCTGATTGGTCGGCACGCGGCGTCGCTGATTGGTCGGCACTCGGCGTCGCTGATTGGTCAGCACGCGGCCAATGACTCGGCTGTTGCTGGGCAGATGTCGAGGTAGAAACTAGCTAAACCCAGACCCGGCTAATCCAAGCTAAACTAGAGTAGAGAATATATAAATATAACGCCAGACTCAATTAAAACAGACACATGAACATTAAAGCTCAATGAAGAAGCTCGTTCTTCTAAGGAAATATATTTAAAATAGTAATTACTTACCGGCAAAGTACCTTGGAAACGGTTGCTCCTGCTTCTTCACTGTTTATGTTAAATCTAGGTAGCAGGAAAAATATGTAAAAATACCACGGCATGTATGTATTATATTAGCTCCTATAATACATACATGCACTGTATTAATGTTAGTGAACAACGTTGGATTTTGAAAATGCTTAAATAACATCAAAAAACTATTTATATTGTAAAACGACTAAAGACATTATTTGTTTGCTGTCGTTTATTCTGTATTTCTTTAGATGTAAAAGCAAGTTAGCACAACGCAGTGTAGGTAAATAGCTCAACTTAAATCTATGCATTCACTCAGTATGTTTCTTCCAATATTTTAACTACACAATATAACATGTTGTCTCAACTAATTCAGTTACAAAAAGTTGGCCCAACAATATAAACTTAATCAGGTCAACATTAATCAAGCTGATGTTCTTACAGTGAAGCATGAATTAAATGTACAAACAGCTCTTCTATAGATAAAATAGTGTTTCAAAAATTATTCTTCTCTGGTGAACAGGGAAGCCATTTTTATTTCTATACAGAAAACCAAGTATTGGTACCAATAAGTGTGATAATGTGATGCTTAAAATTGAGATTATTTTCCACCCAGGGGCCAAGGTATTTACAGTATACTGGGGCACTGTCTCTATGCATGCGCCATTACAAGAAATAATATAACAGGATTCAGTCAGAGTATGCTTAGTGTCTGTGTTTAAAACTAACTTATTTGTGTGTTAATTGAAGTTGGAGTGAATCAAATGAGGATTGCAGACGTTCAGTGGCTGACTGGGGAGCGGTTAAAGTACAATGTAAAACTGTGTCAACTGCATAAAGGTGGAATTTACAGGATTCAGAAGAGACGACAATATCATACACATTATTTTGCACATTTGAAAGATGCAAACCTCAGTGCGCTGCGTCAGTAGATCAGCTGCACATGTTTTGGGGGTGATATCAAGTTTACAATCTTTTTTAAACACACAAACCTTTAGTAAATGAGGCCATTTGTGTCTTACAGGAACAGTTTCATCTCCACAGTGCATTATAGACCTATTATAAGTGATTGGTTAAAATAAAAATACATAAATCAAAAAGAATGTCCTTGGAGAATTTGACTCCATAAGCATGAACACAACCCAAAATGATCAAGAAAATAAAACATGAAAAGCCAAAAAGTAGTAATAGTAGTAGTAGTGAGACACAAAGGGTTAATATCTGTAAGTCTGTAAACTCTTAGTTTAAGCTCCTCAGGTGAGTAAGGAGACATTCAGACAGAAGCTCTTTCTCATATACTCATATACGACTCAACTGTAAATCTGTCTTGTTAGAGACGTAAAGCTGCTGAATCACGTTTTATCTCAAGATGTTAACATGTTAAGTTTCAGAAATATTGATACTGAATCTATGAGTGAAATGTTCAGAGACAACGTTCCTGGTTCATGTCTGAAATATTTTATTGATTTAAAACACAGAATTTACAACCTGATATAGTTTATATCTGCAGATGGACTTTAAAAATACATAAACCTCAACAACATGTGATTCCACATTAAAAGTCGCTGTGTTAAAGTTTGAGAAATAAAGCACCAACACAACATCAGGTTAACTTTGACAATCTGTTATTTTGAGCCAATGTTACAACAAGATTGAACTAAAAACTGTCACAAATGTTTAGTTTCTTGTACAAAATGATGCAGATGACATGCAAGAGATCCACAAACCCTAACCCTAACCCATACCCAACAAATACCAAACAATCTGAACCAATGTACAACAATTACAAGTTAATACATCAAAACTTGATTTAATATCAGTATTTTACATGTAGAGTATATTTATATATTCATCATCATCATCATCATCATCATCACCATCATCATCATCATCATCATCATCATCATCATCATCATCAGTCTACTGTCACAGAGACCTTCAGTGGGGAAATCTTCACTGGGAGTTTATCTCCAGTGTAAATGAGTGGAAACAGTGTGTCAGTGAAAGTGTGTGTGAAGGTGTGTATGTGTGTGTTAGTATCAGGATCAGAGAACGACAGATTTCCTCTGTTCCAGTCCAGATTCACTCTGATCCTCTGGGGCTTCTTCTTCACTGGGAGAACAGTGGGGGGAGCTGGTGGTGACCATGCTGAGTATTTATCATTATAGAACCATATTATCCATAATCCAGACTCTATGTATCCCTTCCTCTGAACAGACTCTGATAACACACCCAGTAACCAGTTTTTATTGTCTCCAACCTCGACATCCCAGCTGTGAGTCCCTGAGTTAAAGCCTTCAGAGCCCAGAACAGAGACATAATAATCAAACCTCTCTGGATTATCAGGAAGCTGCTGTTTCTCTCCTCCATCTCTCACACTGGTCAGATCTTCAGACAGAATGAGTTGTGGACCAGCAGTGTTTGGATCCAGAATGACAGGAGTGTAGGAGACCATCTCCTTCATGTTGTTCCAGATGTTGAAGGCCAGGTTGCCCAGGTGTTTGGCCTGGTCTATCAGAGCTCCTGAGGGCAGCTGTGGATCATCCAGCAGGGGGCAGCGCTGGACTCTTTCCACTGCAGCCTTGTAGTTGTTCAGGAATGAGATGTCTTCAGCTTTCAGCTCCTCCTCTGTGGCTCTGACTGTGTGTGAAAGAGCTGCTATCTCTCTGCTCAGAGCCTCCATCTTCTCCTTCATCATCTGACTCTTCTGCTCCTCTTCCTCCCTCAGAGCAGCCATCCTGGCCTCCTCTTCCTCTTCTAGAAACTGGTGAAGCTTCTTAAACTGCTCCTTAATCTGCCTCTCTGTGTGTTGGGCCTGGACCTTAATGTGTTCTGCTGTTTGATCAAACTTCACTTTAACTTGTTCACAAACCTTTAACTTCTCCTTTAAGGGCTTCAGAGTTTCCTCAAGTTTCTTCTTGTGTTGTCGTGCAGCTTCATCGATGGGTCTGAATCTGTGGTTGGTGTGTTTTTCTGAATCTCTGCAGACGACACACACTGGCTGCTGATGGTCCAGACAGAAGAGTTTGAGTTTCTCAGAGTGCAGACTGCAGAGAGCCTCTGAAGCTCTCTGATCTCTGTCCTGTAAGAAGGACTCACACAGGTTCTTTATCACCAGACTAACTGGTGGTTCTTCCTTTGAAGATCTTCTCTTACACACTGGACACTCATATGTTGGTTTCTGTCTCCACCAGCTCTTCAGACAGTCTTTACAGAAGCTGTGGCTACATGACAGAACAACAGGATCTCTAAAGACCTCATGACAGACCGGACAGCAGAGATCCTCCTCTGATCTGGAAGCCATTTAGTCTCTGAGTGAAGCTGAAAACACAGCAGACAGAAAGTACAGTCAGTCATGGCTCCCCTCCCTCCTCTACTAACTTCACTGACATTTACTTTCAGTGTGACTCCAGTTTTTAGTCAAACTCACCTTCAGTGTGTGGAGAGTCAGCAGGTTGAAGCAGCAGAGTTCTAGTTTTCCACTTTTCTCTCCTGTAGCTGTACTCACTCAGAGGAAGTTGTTAGTTTGGTCTGAAGGTGAATCTGATGCTCTGTTTTTCAGTCTGTGTGTCTCTTTAGAGACCAACAATAAACTGTTTCCTGGTTTGTCTCAGGTGAGTCAGGTGAGGGGCGGAGCTTTGTCAGATCTCTTCTGATAAATGTTGTAGCTTCACAGTAACACAGGGTGTGTTTCAGTCCATAGTTCAACAATACACCAACCATCAGCTGTAAAGATTAATGATTAACAGGTTTTATGTGATTTAATCTGTACAGTACAGAACATCATGACCTGCATGAAGCTTATAAAATAAACTCTCATTCAGAGGAGAAGTTCTGTTCAGCTGTTAGTGTGAAAACTTTACAGGAACACAAAGGAGTGAATATTGTTGTGGGTGATCTATTTAAGATTTCACATATTACTGAGAGCTGTAACACCAAGATAAGTAAAACCTGCTATGAGAAAAGTCACCTGGTTTAAATATAAATATCTTCCATTAAATCTCTTCAAGTGGTGGAAGAAGTATTCAGATCATTTACTGCAGTAAAAGTACAACAAGTAAAAGTCCTGCAATACAAAACTCAACCAAAAACAGTCAGTGTGTTAAAGTTTGGAGATGAGCAGCTTTGTGGTGAATAAACCTGCATGAAACCTTTTTAACTGCTTATCATCATGTTGTTTCTTTTTAAATGACTGATACTATGAATCAGTATTCAGTTCAGACCACAGCATGAAACCTTCCTGCAGGTTGTGGCTCAGTGTCTCCATCTAGTGGCCAAAACGTGTCACAGTGTTTTTCTGATTGCTTTGCTTCTGTTTGAAACTATCCCTGCACACTGACCACAAAACCTCACACCACACAGACAAAACATGATTTATCTCTTATAAAACAGTTTTAACCCTTTACATACTGCTCATATTCTGACTCATAATTCATCTTTACACCAATTCACTTTCATAAATTCCCCATCAGTCACTAATACATGTTGATTAAAAGACATTCACAAATATTATGTTTTATTTTTCAGCCTGTTAATTATTTATTGTTTTTCTTGCACTTTTAAGGATTGTATTTCAATGTCGTTGTACTTGTACAATAACAATAAAGACTTATTCTATTGTATTCATATTTAAGACTCTTAAAAAATTGTGTTTTAGAATCAATACAGTCACACAAACCATCATTTGAATAAGTGCACAAAGCAGCAACTACACTGTAAACATAAAGACGATGCAACAACTTAAAAAAATTAAGTAACTAGTTGCACAGCTTTTTAGAGTTTGCTCAACTTTTAGAACAATTGTTGACCAAGTGTAAAATGTTCCATTATTATTTAGTTGACACAACGTGCACCAAGCTCAAAATGTTGAGATGTGGTTCAACAATGTTAGATACATTTCAGGAGATATCTGAAAAGCCACACAAGTATTCAGACTTTCACTTGTTGCACACTTAATTTAAATGAATAAAATTGGCACCAATAATGTTTCCCTCAATAGTCTAAGATGTGTTTTCACTTTGTCAGTACGGATTATTGAGTGTAGATTAATGGAGAAAATGACTTGAATTTTATTTATTAAAAATTAAACTTAACACTATAATATTATAAAGTATGTAATGGAGGAACGGGTCTGAATACTTTATGAAGTGACTGTTTATAGTTAAATATCACTGGATGGATTTTGACATCATAGCAAGAAACTGACTAGTGTATTATTGATCGAGCATCAGGTTCTGGTTCTGGTTCTGGTTCTGAGGGTTCTTCCTGTTTAAAGGGAGTTTTTTCTCTCCATTGTCACCAAGTGCTGCTCATGTGTGAATGTTGGGTCTGTTTAAATTAAACCTGAAGAGTTCGGTTTAGACCTGCTCTATGTGGAAAGAGACCTGAGATGACTTTGTTGTGATTTGGAGCTATACAAGTAAAGATTGATTGATTCATTGAATGATTGATTGATTGATTGATTGATTGATTGAGAGCATCCCACTGAACTGAGGCCTGCTATTGTATGTGCTGGTTCACTGTTACTCAGGACCTAAATGATAAAGACTGGCCACAGTGTGAGGTTTAAAATCAGCTGTTATATCAGACTTGCTTAAACATCGTCCGTACTGTCCACAGATCAGTTAACCTGACAGGTCTGTAATACACAGCGATGTCTGCATGGAAACATATTCACTTAAAGATAGTTTCACAAAGGTAAACCTCTACATGGTTGTGATTGTGAGAAGAAGGCAGCAGAGAGACAATGAGAGGAATAATCCCCAACATGGTGAGGCTTACTGTCAGCTCACACTATGGATTAATAAACATTTATCACTGTTACAATCAGACGTAGTTTAATTGAGAAATGATGAAAACTTGACTCCACTATCTGAGGCTCAGCAACCATTACAAACAGGTCAAAGATGATGAATGAGAAATACTTTAAGATGCTTTGTTTAATATCAGGCAAATACACTCACTAAGGATATTTCTGTCCTCTATAATTACATTTTATTTGCATGATAATAATATAACACTAAATACAACTAAAGCCATCATACATTCCTGAGAGAATATGAGACGTCCTATACAACTGTCTAACCTGCTCACTGGGAACCACCAGTTTCATCTTAAGACATAAATGAGCTGAAATTATTTAAAATTAAGTTTTGACATGTTAATATTAAAAGAGTCTGACAGACACACAGCAGCTCCTCACCTCCCCTCAACACACACACTAGATTTACTGATTCAGTTAAAGGTTAAAAACACAACAAAACAGAAGAAACAAACAAAACGTTTCATATTTATGTTTATTTAACTGAATATGTGAAATTCATGAAGGTGAAAGGAAACATTAACACTATTAACTGAGTGTACATTATAAAACTTTACAGTAAATAAATAACTGGGTCATCTTACGTGTCTTCATCTACTTCTTCATTAAAAACATTTAATATTACTGTTAGCTACCTTTAGCCATATGTCCGTTTGTATTTATTCTGAAATAACGCTTCTTCTCCTCGCTCTGCTCACACAAACCTGACAGCACATATAATGTTCACTCAGAGAAAACTTCAGCATTAATGTTGGTGACATTTTATAGTCTAATAAAGTTTTAATGTTTATATTAGTCACTTAAGTTAGCACCGTGCTGCTCCTGCTGTCTATCCGTGTAACTGTCACAAAATAACGGCCGTGGTGCAGGGCGTCGCTGATTGGTCGGCACTCGGCGTCGCTGATTGGTCGGCACGCGGCGTCGCTGATTGGTCGGCACTCGGCGTCGCTGATTGGTCAGCACGCGGCCAATGACTCGGCTGTTGCTGGGCAGATGTCGAGGTAGAAACTAGCTAAACCCAGACCCGGCTAATCCAAGCTAAACTAGAGTAGAGAATATATAAATATAACGCCAGACTCAATTAAAACAGACACATGAACGTTACAGCTCAATGAAGAAGCTCGTTCTTCTAAAGAAATATACTTAAAATAGTAATTACTTACCTGCAAAGTACCTTGGAAACGGTTGCTCCAACTTCTTCACTGTTTATGTTAAATCTAGGTAGCAGGAAAAATATTTAAAAATACCACGGCATGTATGTATTATAATAGCTCCTATAATACATACATGCACTGTATTAATGTTAGCGAACAACTTTGGATTTTGAAAATGCTTAAATAACATCAAAAAACTATTTATATTGTAAAATGACTAAAGACATTATTTGTTTGCTGTCGTTTATTCTGTATTTCTTTAGATGTAAAAGCAAGTCAGCACAATGCAGTGTAGGTAAATAGCTCAACTTAAATCTATGCATTCACTCAGTATGTTTCTTCCAATATTTTAACTACACAATATAACATGTTGTCTCAACTAATTCAGTTACAAAAAGTTGGCCCAACAATATAAACTTAATCAGGTCAACATTAATCAAGCTGATGTTCTTACAGTGAAGCATGAATTAAATGTACAAACAGCTCTTCTATAGATAAAATAGTGCTTCAAAAATTATTCTTCTCTGGTGAACAGGGAAGCCATTTTTATTTCTATACAGAAAACCAAGTATTGGTACCAATAAGTGTGATAATGTGATGCTTAAAATTGAGATTATTTTCCACCCAGGGGCCAAGGTATTTACAGTAAACTGGGGCACTTTCTCTATGCATGCGCCATTACAAGAAATAATATAACAGGATTCAGTCAGAGTATGCTTAGTGTCTGTGTTTAAAACTAACTTATTTGTGTGTTAATTGAAGTTGGAGTGAATCAAATGAGGATGAGGAACCTTGCGGAACACCTTTTGAAATATTTATGAACCAGTTTTCAAACCATAGACAACGGACAGAATCATAACTGATAGGCTACAGGCAAATTCTTTTTGTGACCAACTTATTAATTAATTTCCACGTGGAAGCTATAACACAAAGTAACTAGAAAGTACATTTACAACAAGCATAAATAATATAGTCAATAAAGTATAAATGTACATGTGATTGCATACATAGGTTGATATCTTAGAAATGTGTTAAATCTATTAATAAGTGCAAGGGTAATTACGTAGTTAGTTGAAAGTAGTAGGCACTGCAAACGATACAAACTCCTTTATGTTCATTTTAGGACTGTTTTATTATTATGCTGTTGGTGCAAGTAATGTCTTTGTTGTTAAGCACTTCTTTCTCCTACAGAGGACACAGAGACACTGAGGAACCAGACTTGTCTTGTGGCCGAAACCCAAACCCAGCATACAGAGGCCGAGTGAATGTGGTGTTGAAGGTGTGGAGGTGGATCAGTGAGTCAGAGGAGACTCTGTAGAAGGACAGAGTGCCAGCACGACAGTCCACATACACTGCTACTCTACCAGAGGCGGAGGAGGACGAGTAGGGGATGGACGTTCCACTGTTGTTGTGCCAGACAGAGTAACCACCATCAGAGCACCTCACACTCCAGGACTGGTTATTCCTTCCGAACCCACAGTAATAACTGTCTCCTTTCCTGATGATTCCTCTGTAAGTCACTGATATATAAACTGTTCCTCTCCACTCGACCTCCCAGTAACAGCGACCAGTCAGAACATTTCTACACAGCAGCTGAGGCCGGTGATCAAATCTCTCTGGATGATCAGGATATGACTGCTTCTCCTTCACATGTGTCACCTTCCTGTTGTTGTCAGACAGTTTGAGTTTTCTGTTTGCTGTGTTTGGCTCCAGTTCCAGTACACAGGCATCTGATGGAGAGAACGAGACACAATGCAGCTGCAGTTATTGATGATGACTTCATCTTCATCTTCATCTTCATCCTCAGTAGGATGTGAATGAGTGATGTCACAGTTTGATGAATGAAATGAAAGCACACTTACACTTCCTCAGACCTGGTGTCAACCATCGGACTCCAGCAGGCTGCAGGCTGAAAGGATGAGGGGGGTCAGAGCAGCACGTTCTCTTTCAGCATGCTAACATGGACGTTACATGGCTCTAGTCTACTGTTTTATTATTCTGTTCTAATGTGGGGTTGGGCTTTCATACACTTTGATCCAATCTGAATCCACTATCCCAATCCTTCTGAAACCCTGATTGAATCTAATCAGGTTTAACTTTCAACATTTACAGGAAACTTCAGTTAGAAAGAAGAAAAAGTCAAAGATTCAGTTGAGATCTGTGATCAGCTCTGACAGAGAAAATGTTTCCAGCTCTTCCTCCTCTATCACACATTGTCTGTCCATACCTGAGAGTGTCCAGTCTCCAGTGTGGATCCTTCAGTCCAGCAGACAGGATCTTCTCTCCTGAATCTCCTGGATGATTGTAGCTCAGGTCCAGCTCTCTCAGATGGGAGGGGTTGGAGCGCAGAGCTGAAGCCAGAGAAGCACAGCCTTCCTCTGTGATCAGACATCCTGACAGACTGCAAACACACAAAACAACACACATGTCACACAGTGTGAGAGTACTGCTGTGTGCAGTCACATACAACAACAAACTGTCTCCAAACTAACTCACTAAAAGTCAGCAGCTGAGGGAGGATTCAGCAACATGTTTTAATCTGATGTTTTTACCTCTGAATGCTAAAAAAAACAGTTCATGAAGAGAGAAGCTTTTGCCAAAAGGAAGAATAAAAAGATACTTTTATCAGAGTGCTGTTTTTCAGGTTTGGTATGTTGAATTTTTTTTCGAATTTCACAGTGCCTTCTTTCATAAACTGTGACTTTGCAATGGTTCATAAAAGTCTCCACAAGACAGAGGCCACAGGTCTGCTCTTTAGCTGGAAACTAGTGCTTGAGGAACACTCTCCTAATACTTCTAAGTTTTTTAGACAAATTCAGAGGAAATCTGTTAAATCATCCATGATATTCAACAATTCAACAACAGAAGCAAAACAAAAGAACTAATAAACATCTGCATGAAAAGTAATTCTCATCTGCTGAAGTTGAGTAAAAACTACTTGATAAACCATATGAGATGATTCAATCCTACAAGTTTAATGTTTATCCTCTAATGTCATTCATTCATTTTAAATGTTCATCTGTTGAACAGGCTGATGAATCCTGACCTGAGAGATTCCAGTGTACAGTGTGGACTCTCCAGTCCAGCAGAAAGCTGCTTCACTCCTGAATCCTGCAGGTTGTTGTTACTCAGGTCCAGATCTCTCAGACTAGAGGACTGGCAGCTGAGAACTGAGGACAGAGCTGCACAGCTTCTCTCTGAGAGGTTACAGCCACTCAGCCTGAAGAGGAAAAAGTAACATGTTATTGTGTGCGTTTAGTGCTGTTAAAATTAACATGTTCATTTCAGAATTAATTTGAAATATTTATGTGATTAATGCATTACTGTAGCAGGCTCAGTTTTAAAGTTTGCAATGTTGCTACTTTGTTTCCAACAAGATAGCAAAATATTGGAGTAATCAGAAGAATAAGGCATGCGTTATCTTGAAAAATGTAAGTTAACTAACACACTGATCTATCCCTAAATGTAATATTTAAATACTGTATCCACCTTTAAAAGCAACCTCAATGTTATTTTCACAATGCAAAAACCTTTTATTAGAATGATAAAATGTTCCAACAGATTTGCTGGTTCCACCCGATCCATTTTTCAATCTGCTGGTTTGTTTTTCAATCTATTCACAACCTACTCCCAGAATGTTTTCAAAATGTATTTCACTTCAACTTCCAAATCTATAATTACAATAAGGTCAGCCACCTTTTCCAAAACATTTTTTGATTCAGATTCAGAGCTCCTCACCATTGGAACCAATCACCAGATCATATTACAAATCAATATAAAATCATATAAGAAATTAAGCATACTCTTCTTTCTGGACCAATTAAGTAATGCAACATCATAGCCACTCTCACTATCATATTCCATGCATCTGTAAATTTTAAGTTTAATCAATCAGTTTAGTTTTTCCTAATGCTTTTGTTTATCCTTTGTATGTATTGTTGTTTTTTATGTTGTATGTCTCATCATAGGAGGGCCACTCAACAAGCCCCTGTGGGTTACATTGGCTTTTCCTGCACATTTATCTGTTGTTCCTTTTTGTTCTTGTTTTCATAATCTCAAAGTTCTGCATGTATTATGTATATTTCATATATTGTGTATTTTTTTGTTTGATGTGCAATAAATTAAAAATATAACCATCTGTGTACTTACACAGCTTTGTTGGAGGCTTTGACCACTGGCAGCAGCCTCAGAAGAGCCTCCTCTGAAGCAGAGTATTTCTTCAGGTCAAACAGGTCCAGATCTTCTTCTGATGACAGTAAGATGAAGACCAGAGCTGACCACTGAGCAGTAGACAGTTTATCTGTGGAAAGACCTCCTGAGGTCAGGTACTGTTGGATCTCCTCCACTAGAGAACGATCATTCAGTTCATTCAGACAGTGGGACAGATTGATGCTTCTCTCTGCAGACACATTATCACTGATCTTCTTCTTGATGTACTCGACTGTTTCCTGATTGGCCTGTGAGCTTCTTCCTGTCTGTGTCAGCAGACCTCGTAGGAGAGTCTGATTGGTCTGCAGTGAAAGACCCAGGAGGAAGCGGAGGAACAAGTCCAGGTGTCCATTTGGACTCTTTAAGGCCTCGTCCACAGCACTCTGATAGAAACGTGTTTCTGCAGATTCTTCTTTTGTTGTTTCACACTTCTGGGATGTTGTTTGTTCTTCTTCCAGCAGATTAACTCCAGACTTGATGAATGTCAGATGGACATGAAGAGCAGCCAGAAACTCCTGAACACTCAGATGGACGAAGCAGAACACTTTGTCCTGGTACAGCCCTCTCTCCTCTTTAAAGACCTGTGTGAACACTCCTGAGTACACTGAGGCTGCTCTGATATCGATGCCACATTCTGTCAGGTCTGATTCATAGAAGATCAGGTTGCCTTTCTGCAGCTGCTCAAAAGCAAGTTTTCCCAGAGACTCAATCATCTTCCTGCTCTCTGGACTCCAGTGTGGATCTGTCTCAGCTCCTCCATCATATTTGACGTTCTTCAGTTTGAGCTGAACCACCAGGAAGTGGATGTACATCTCAGTCAGGGTCTTGGGCAGCTCTCCTCCCTCTCTGCTTTTCAACATATCCTCCAGAACTGTAGCAGTGATCCAGCAGAAGACTGGGATGTGGCACATGATGTGGAGGCTTCGTGATGTCTTGATGTGGGAGATGATGGTTCTGGTCTGCTTTTTATCTCTGAATCTCTTCCTGAAGTACTCCTCCTTCTGTGGGTCAGTGAACCCTCTGATCTCTGTCATCATGCCGACACACTCAGGAGGGATCTGATTGGCTGCTGCAGGTCGTGTGGTTATCCAGAGGCGAGCAGAGGGAAGCAGTTTCCCCCTGATGAGGTTTGTCAGCAGCACATCCACTGAGGTGGACTCTGTAACATCAGTCAGGATCTCATTGTTGTGGAAGTCCAGAGGAAGTCGACACTCATCCAGACCGTCAAAGATGAACACAACCTGGAACTCTTCAAACCTGCAGATTCCTGCTTCTTTGGTTTCAGTAAAGAAGTGATGAACAAGTTCCACCAAGCTGTACTTTTTCTCTTTCACCACATTCAGCTCTCTGAAAGTGAATGGAAATGTGAAGTGTATGTCCTGGTTGGCTTTGTCTTCAGCCCAGTCCAGAGTGAACTTCTGTGTTAAGACTGTTTTCCCAATGCCAGCCACTCCCTTTGTCATCACTGTTCTGATTGGTTCATCTCTTCCAGGTGAGGCTTTAAAGATGTCTTCTTGTCTGATTGTTGTTTCTGGTCTGTCTGGTTTCCTGGATGCTGTTTCAATCTGTCTGATCTCATGTTCATCATTGACCTGTGCAGTCCCTCCCTCTGTGATGTAGAGCGGTGTGTAGATCTGATTCAGAAGGGTTGGGTCTCCTGCTTTAGCGATCCCCTCAAACAGACACTGGAACTTCTTCTCCAGGTTAGACTTCAGTTTAAACTGACAACCTGCAGGACTTCCTGAATGAATACACAAGAAATAAGTAGCAATTATTTACTAATAAAGGAAATCTGGCAGGTTTAATTCCCCTAAAGATGGTAAATGGACTGTACTTATATAGCGCCTTTCTAGTCTTTACGACCACTCAAAGCGCTTTATACTACATATCACTCACCCATTCACACACATACAGTCCACTCATACACTGTTGACAGAAGCTACCACGCAGGGTGCCAACCTGCTAATCAGGGGAAGCTAACCATTTATACACATTCATACACCGCTGGCACAGCAACGGTGTATGAAGCAATTTGGGGTTAAGTGTCTTGCCCAAGGACACATCGACATGTGGACTGGAGGAGCCGGGAATCGAACTGGCAATCTTCCAATTAGAGGACGACCGCTCTACCTGAGCCACAGCCGCCCAGAATCCACATATGAACATATTTCCTCCATCTCTTGAGACATCAGTAAATGTTTCTTTTATCCTTCACGTTAAATCTGTTAAAATCCTCTTACTGCTCTGCAGAAGGTCAGCCAGCTCCTCCTGCTTCATTCTCCTCAGGAAGTGCACTGTGATCTTCAGAAATGCGTCTCTGCTGCTCCTCCTCTGCTCTTCGTCCTCACCGTCCAACACTTCCTCATCCTCACTCTGACTCTCTGAGCATTCTGGGTAATCTGGACTCAGAAGCTTCTGCATCTTCTTCAGCTCGTTCTTGTCAAAAGTGACGATGTTCTCCTCCAGCAGCTGGAACAGAATAATATATGAATGACACAATCAAACTAACATCATGAAGCAAACATCAGATCCATGTTGGACACACTGAAAATCCACTGGTCTACAAAGTGCAGCATGGAGATGATTGTGAACACAATAGATGTAAAAGTAGTTGTTGTACATGTACAGACCATAAATATGGAGTCCAGGTGTGTTTGATGCTGCTGGGCAGACTGACCACTGGGAACCTCTGAGCTCTCCTGGTCCACTCTGTGGAGGAATCATGAAGAATGAGCTCACATTATGTCTGTCCACACAGAGACAAACACAAGCTAAAGGTCCATCAAGTGATATTTGGATGTGAACAGAGAATCAGATGAGTCCCTGTAGTGGTAAAGCTTTACTACTCCTGCTGATCCCACTGAGAATCATAAGCTCAGTCTGTTTGTAGCTCTCAGCTCAGAGTCAGTTTGGTTTAGTCCGAACAGCTCTCACCAACCCTCCATGAAGCTCTCCCTCCCTCACTGCACACTGCTGTAGGTCCTTTGAGCAAGGCAGCTAGAGCCAGTGTGTGGTTGTATCAGACTGGTTGTACTGGTCAAGTCCCAGTGTGAATGTGTTTGACATCATCTGACTGTAACATTTTAAGTCTTAAATCTCACTTTAATAAAAACAGACAATTTAACTGTGCCTCCAGTATTAAATCCTTTCCTTTCATCAACATGATGCCTTTTCCTTGAAGTATAACGATGTGTTTCAGTGTGGTCACTCTGTTTTCCAGCTTCCTCCTAATAAACACAGGATGATGATGTGAGGATATATCAAATATATTAGCAGTACATGTTACAGTGTGAAACACTGTAACATGTACATGTACCTCCACAGAGGAATCATGAGGAATGTAACATTATTTTTGCATTACAGGCTGAACACAGTTTTTGGCTTATTTACATGTTTGTGTTCTGTTGTTATTTATTCCAATGAAAACCAGATGTAAACACTAATGTAAGCTGTGATGAAACATTCTCAGAGAGGAGATGGCTGACCACCTTTATATCTCATGAAGAAGTGTCAGAACAACAAGTCCATCTGTTTTCATCATCAGGTCTAAGTACCCACTGACCAATCACACAGCTGAATTCAGGGGAGTCTGGACTGATGGATACTGAGATATAACACTGGTTGTCTTAATGTCTACTGTGAGGTGGGAAAAGTTCTTGCAGACAATTTAGGATTCTTCCAGTAAAAGTCTGGTTTATGTTTCATAAACATTGTGAGGTGACTGATAGTTGGGTAATTACCAAACTCTCCTTCAGTAATATGTTAAGGTTCCTGTGTAAAGTGTGTGAGCATCTAAAGGGAAGTTGATAAATTACATCATCCCCAGACCAAGAAGGGATCAGGAGGCCATTTAATTAAGAATTACTCAAACAGTATGGGTCAGTGTTGCCGGGATGCAGTGGTACCTGTCCTTTGAGCAGGGACCACACCCACACCAAATGCTCCAACTGAAGCCATTAAACAATTCACAAAATCAATGCAAACAATCTTGGTTTATTCTTCACAACAGCGTGAAGCAATTTAGGCAGAGAGTTGTATTCAACTGCTTCCCCTCAGATCACGGCTAAATGTAGAAGGTTAGGTGGTTTATGCTGCCTGGAGCCTGGAGCCTCACTACGAGCATGATGCTGGATGTACTGCTGCACTTTAAGGAACATACTACAGCTAGGAGATGCACCTAGCTGCTACAGCTGGAAGCAGTGATGTCCAGGTAAGGCTGGAGATGATGCTAATGGATTCCAGTGATCCATTGGTAGCTCAAGCTGCTCCCATCCTGGCTACTGGGATGAAATGGAGCCTATTGGAAAGAACAGAGCAGGCAAAGGTTGCACTCAAGCACAGGGACATTGTGGGCAAAGTACAGCAAGCAAGAAGTTGTCTTGGCCTAGGGGCCAGCACACCAGCCTGGAACAAGGCCACTCTGCCCCAGAGATGCAGGTAGGGATGCAGGAGGAGGACGCAAGGTGTGAAAAAGCAGTGGATGACATGGGAGGGAGTGGAAAAGAGGAAGATCTCCTGAAAAGAGCTGTGGTAAATAGAGACAGTCAGAGCAAGCTTCACCATCAAGGTTGTTTACGATGTCTTGCCATCTCCCAAAAACCTCAGCCAGTGGTATGTTGAAGACCCCACATGCAACACTAAAATATATCCTGGTGGTCACTCAACACTCGCTCTCTGGTGGCACCACCAGGTGCTATGATGTCCTGGAGCAGTGCTGGAAAGGCAGCAGATGAATGTCAATGCCCTTCCTCACCCCACCTCCAGCTGGCAGACCACAGGATTTGTCCGGGAAGGCAAGAATCAGGCCACTCTGCACTCCCAGTTTTTCTAGACCAGATGCTGGGAGGCAAAGTGTGGCACGCGACTGGAAGCTGGTGGCAGACTTAGAACAGAGGCTCTGCTTCTTAGTTGAGATTGTGACGACCAACCTCAGACCAGACCTCATAGTCAGCCTTGCTCAAATTCATCTACATCATTGAGCTCACAGTGCCCTGGGAGGATGCAGTGGAGGAGGCCTATGAGCGCAAGAAGCTGAGCTACGCAGAGCTGGCAGTTGAAGTGCAGCAGTGAGGCTGGACAGCAAAGGTCCAGCAGGTTGAAATAGGCTTTAGAGGATTCATAGCCAAAACAACATCAAAGCTACCCCGGGAGATGGGAGTGCGAGGAAAGGACCACCAGCAGGCAGTCAAAGAAATCTCAAAGACCGCAGAGAAGGGGAGCTAGTGGCTGTGGCTAAAGAGAATGGACTCCACCTGGGCTCCCAAGTAAATAAATAGTATCTCGGGGGTGAGCCTGGGATGTGTCATGGGCCTATCAACAAAACATCAAGGAAGGAGGGAGCCACTTAACAACCCAGAGGATGCCATCACTCACTTGACCATCCCACAGAGTCCTGACAGCCTCAAGTGTGCAACTAAGGGATAATAACATCCAATCCTACAGAATAGATAGATAATACAATACAATCACTACAATCACATCTGTCTATACATTTTAACAGGTACATATTTTTTGTGCACGTAACAAGTAAACCAATCATTTCATGTTTCAGACAGAAAATGGTGGATTAGTTTGACCAGTTTTCTTCACATAGTTGTTAAATATCAGCAAGAAGATCAGTTATTCTGAGCAGCTGTTTGCATTCAGTTACAGCTTACTTTGTTTCAGCAGACGGTTGTTGTCCTTTAAAATCAATGAGGCGATCAATTGACCAGTCACTCTTCATAGATACACAGCTGGGTTCAGGTTCAAGTCCATGTTCAGGTCCAGGTTCAGGTTCAGGTCCATGTTCAGGTTCAGGTTCAGAGGAGTCTGGTCTTTGATGGATCCTGATAGACAGAGAGGAAGAGCAGCAGGGAGGAAATTCACTGTTTAGTCTTCAGCCTCAGTAACTGTTGGAGAAACTAGCAGCTATCAACAAGAAAAAGATCAACACAGTAAAGTTGAATAAAGTCTGAACCTCAGGTGAAAAGAGGTTTTCTGCACATCTTTCAACAATGACAGAAACCTTCAGAGGAAAAGAGGAACTGTGGCACATTGATAGATTTCAAACAGACTCATGTTTAATTATACATATAAAGCTCAGCAGTCCAGCACCAGCAGCCACTATGATGTCTGGTAGCACCATCACAGCCTGGTATGAAATCAGGATCCAGACTCTTCTTGTTTCTGGTCCTGTGATGGTGGACTGAGTTAGTCAGCTCCACACGGTGCGTTTAAGAAACACCTCTTTCTCAGTCACTGTCCTCTAATGCTTCACTGTCTTTCCTGTCTTAAGAGTCAATTTGGATAAAAATGTGTGAAAATGACAAAATATAAAAGTGCTGCAACAGACTGATCAGTCCTCAGGGACACACAGCTGGGTACAGAGGAGTCTGAACTCTGCTGCTGGACACTTTTCAACCTACAAGCTTTCACAACAGGAAACAATCAGTAGAATCACATCTATAAGTCACTGTTTGTCTGTGTTCATACAAACTGTCACATATACTGTAGTTTGTGCACGTAACTACTGAAACAATCATTTCATGCATCAGACAGAAAATGGTGGATTAGTTTGACCAGTTTTCTTCACAGAGTTGTTAAATATCAGCAAGAAGATCAGTTATTCTGAGCAGCTGTTTGCATTCAGTTACAGCTTACTTTGTTTCAGCAGACGGTTGTTGTTCTTTAAAATCAATGAGGCGATCAATTGACCAGTCACTCTTCATAGATACACAGCTGGGTTCAGGTCCAGGTCCAGGTCCAGGTCCAGGTCCAGGTTCAGGTTCAGGTTCAGAGGAGTCTGGTCTCTGATGGATCCTGATAGACAGAGAGGAAGAGCAGCAGGGAGGAAATTCACTGTTTAGTCTTCAGCCTCAGTAACTGTTGGAGAAACTAGCAGCTATCAACAAGAAAAGGATCAACACAGTAAAGTTGAATAAAGTCTGAAACTCAGGTGAAAAGAGGTTTTCTGCACATCTTTCAACAATGACAGAAACCTTCAGAGGAAAAGAGGAACTGTGGCACATTGATAGATTTCAAACAGACTCATGTTGAACACGACTGTGTCTTCATTAGAGTCAACATGGAAAAAGATAAAGCAGATTCACATATACAGTACTGCTACTGTAATGTTTAACTGAAACACAGTCAGACTGAACAGTGAGGATCAAACAGTATCAGCTGTAATGTGAAGTGTTGAGTGTAATACCTTTCCATGTTGGTAACCTGCAGCACCTGATGAAGACACACACACAGGTTCATTATTATTCTTCAGTCTGACAGAAAAACTCATCAGGAAATCAAATGTGTGTTTCTAAATGTAGACTCTGATTTAAAGGCAGTCAGCTGTTATTCTGAGGATTTACTGCTGGATGAACTTAGTGTGACATTAGCCATCATAATGAAGACAATTCAAATTAAACAAAGACCAGAAATCAGTGATGAAATTATGAGTCTTCTTTTGTTCTGTTCTTTTTGTTCTTCAGCTTGTTTGTGATGAAGAGGAAACATTAGAGAGCAAACAAAGGTCCACTTACTCAACTTCTTCCCATGAAGGTGTTCTCTGTGAGGCTCTCTGCTGTCTGGACCAGGTCTGTCTCAAAAAGAGTCTTGTTCTTAAGACATTTGAATAGTTGAAAAATGAGTTTAATCTCCTCAGGACAGAAGGAGTGGGGAAAAGTCCTACCCCCGTAGAAATGTTCCTAATATAAATACAAATGGGGAATGGAGATAAGAAAATAATTATTAAATGATATTATGTATATTATCTATGAATATGCATGATTCCCTACAGATAAAGCAGTGATGGGAGGCAAAACTGAACAAGGTTAAATCAGTAGATACCTGGAAGGAGAAACACACACAAAGTAATCAATTAATTGTGTAATTGCTGCAGTTCTGAGTACTGACATCATTCAGTTTATCTTTGAGCCACCAGATGGCGCCAAATCATTTCTAATGACCAGAAGGAGAAGCTGAAAAACCTCCAACATGAGACTGAGGCTCAACAAACACCAGTAAAGTTCATCTTTGAGCTGCTGACATGCAGAAAGATGCAGTTTGTTCATGTTCATCTTTCTCACTTTAGTTCAGGAATTCTGCTTTAACACTAAACACAAATAACTTCAATAGACCCCTAACAGCTTGTAAACAGTGTGACGTGTTTTGGGGGCGGGGCTTAGCTGGAGGCAAAACATCTCAATTCTATTTCATTAAAACCAAACTGTTAACTTATTTACAGAAAACATGCATAAAATCATCAATAAATGACCCAAGAAATACATTTGTTGTTGTAATTAAAATCTTCAAATACGTACAAACTGTTAATAACAGCATCTAAACGTTGAACATGTAAACAAACACCGAACATTACTTTGTTCTCTAAAGACTGATAACCACAGAGACTGTATAAATACACACACTCTTATTTCTCTTTTATTTGACATCTTAATATAAGCTGTCAAATTGATGTATTGTAGTAAAAGTAAAATGTGTCTCTGATAATGTAATGAAGCGGAAGTAAGGCGATACAAAAAGCAGGAAATAGACCAACTGAATTATCTCAAGAATGTAAACTTCTCATGATTCCTACAGAAAAGCTGCTGTCAGTCATAAAACACCGTTTAACTACCGATCAGCTGATCCTCACTAATAAAACACGGTTTAACTACCGATCAGCTGATCCTCACTAATAAAACACGGTTTAACTACCGATCAGCTGATCCTCATTAATAAAACACGGTTTAACCACCGATCAGCTGATCCTCATTAATAAAACACGGATTAACTACCGATCAGCTGATCCTCATTAATAAAACACTCTTATGTGCAAAATCAATTCATAAGCTAACAACAACTACACATAACGAGTAAAACATTTAAAAGTTGTTTCATTACCTTCAGCTGGATGTTTGCGTGTAGAAATTTATCTGCGTCACAACTAACTGTTAGAAAGTGAAACTAACAGCTGATTGGCTCCGCTGCTTTTCTGCTGAAAGTATTAAAGCAAAATATTCCTCTGATGAGGTACTGGTACTTTACTGTAGTACTGTTAGAGGTACTAGTACTTTACTGTAGTACAGTTAGAGGTACTAGTACTTTACTGTAGTACAGTTAGAGGTACTAGTACTTTACTGTAGTACAGTTAGAGGTACTAGTACTTTACTGTAGTACAGATAGAGGTACTAGTACTTTACTGCAGTACAGTTAGAGGTACTTGTACTTTACTGTAGTACAGTTAGAGGTACTAGTACTTTACTGTAGTACAGTTAGAGGTACTAGTACTTTACTGTAGTACAGTTAGAGGTACTAGTACTTTACTGTAGTACAGATAGAGGTACTAGTACTTTACTGCAGTACAGTTAGAGGTACTTGTACTTTACTGTAGTACAGTTAGAGGTACTAGTACTTTACTGTAGTACAGTTTGAGGTACTAGTACTTTACTGTAGTACAGTTTGAGGTACTAGTACTTTACTGCAGTACAGATAGAGGTACTAGTACTTTACTGCAGTACAGTTAGAGGTACTTGTACTTTACTGTAGTACAGTTTGAGGTACTTGTACTTTACTGTAGTACAGTTAGAGGTACTAGTACTTTACTGTAGTACAGTTTGAGGTACTAGTACTTTACTGTAGTACAGTTTGAGGTACTAGTACTTTACTGTAGTACAGTTAGAGGTACTAGTACTTTACTGTAGTACAGTTTGAGGTACTAGTACTTTACTGTAGTACAGTTTGAGGTACTAGTACTTTACTGTAGTACAGTTAGAGGTACTTGTACTTTACTGTAGTACAGTTAGAGGTACTAGTACTTTAATGTAGTACAGTTAGAGGTACTAGTACTTTACTGTAGTACAGTTTGAGGTACTAGTACTTTACTGTAGTACAGTTTGAGGTACTAGTACTTTACTGTAGTACAGTTAGAGGTACTAGTACTTTACTGTAGTATTTCCATGTGATGCTACTTTCTACTCCACTACATTTATTTAACAGCTTTAGTTACTTTTCAGACTTTTGACACAATGGATAATATAATAACAATAATAATATATATATATATATATATTAGTGGTTTACAACCTTTTTGGGGCCAGACTGGGACAGACTGGGACTGAACCATGACACCACAACCAGTTTAATTATTCTTTCACTTTATTGGTTAAGTTGCTGTTTCTTGTTTATTTATTTCTAACTGAACATATCATAGAATACACTGAATTTATTTTAAACACTATGACAGCTTCATACTTTAACATTCAGATCCATTTGTTTTGAGGTCATATGTACATCATTCTCATCATTATCTCTTTACTAACATTTTGACTCAGATGAAGAAACAGTAGAGTTGAAATGTCTGTTTGTTCAGTTAAAGGTTGTAAATGAATCGGTGTGCTCCAGTCCATTTGGTTCTCTGGAAGTCTGCTGTCCTCCTACTGAGAAGCATCCCATTTTAGCATTTATAACTATTAACAACAACTCAAAACATGATTAGATGGGAACATAGAAGAAAATAAAACAATGAAAGAATACAAGTAAACAGATAAAATAATGGTTAAAAGTTAAAAACATTTAAAAACATTTAAAACAGGTCTGAGATAAGGCCTTTGGACAGCTGTAGTGGTGCTGGAGTTCATATGATTTCATTCCTTTTGGAAGATAAATGTTGGTCTCACAGATGAAATCTAACAACTGTAGCTGTCTTTAGTTTGTCTGAATGTAAAGTGAAGCTTCATGTTTTACTGGACAGAACAACAGTGCTGTCTCTGAGCTCTATATGTACAAATATCATCAAAATACATAAATATAAATGTATTAAAAATGAACGGATCAGTCTATATTCAATGATTGTATTCAGCTATATTAACAGTTTGATTTTTTATAGACTGAAAAACAGAATTTACTGCATATCTGACTGAACTTATTTTGAGAAAAAAGCACACAACAGCAGACATATGTATATACAAGCATGAAAGGATCAAAATTCAAATAGAACAAAATTTAAGCACAAATTTAAAACCCAAAGAAATGAAACAAAATAAAACACGATTAAACACGATTAAAAGCCAGAGAATAAAAGTGAGTCATTAGATGGATTTTAAAAGTGTCAACAGAATGAGCCCTGCTAACATGCTGAGGAGGATCTGAGGGGTCTGCTGGTGCTGTAGGGGGCGAGAAGTTCTGAGATATATGTGGGGATGAGACCATGAAGAGATTTAAAGACAAATTAAGAGAATTTTGAATGTTATCCTGTAATGAGGATGGGGGTTCTGGATAAGTTGTAGACGGGATAAATAGCTTGAGAGAATTCATGGTGAGTTACAATAGTCCAGTCTGGATGATATTAGTGTATGAATTACTCCTACGAGCTCAGACAGTGAGAGGATGCCTGATTTTGGAGATGATCCTGAGTTGGAAAAGCTAGACAACGGAATTAACCTGTTTATTGAGGTTTAGATCACTGTTCAATATAAGACCCAGATTATTTTGGGATGTGGTCTGACGAAGGTAGAAAGGTGACTGAGGTTCTGAGCAATAACAGTGGTATGATGTGGTAGCAGAGTATGATGTCTGTCTTCTCCTCGTTTAACTGAAGGAAGTTGTGAGCCAGCCAGTCTTTGATGTCATGCAGACAATTTTGCAGTTGGGTTACATCGTCCTGGTTGTGTGAATTAAGGTGGAGGTAGATTTGAGAATCATTTGCTTAGCTGTGAAAGGAGATGTTGTGACGTTGTACAATTCATCCTAATGGGAGCATAAAGGCTGAAAAGAAGTGGACCTAAAACTGAACCCTGTGGAAGCCCACATGAAGTATCTGCTGGTGTGGAGGATGAGCTGCCTATGAAGTATTATATTGTCTCTTTGAAATGTAAGAGTGGAAACAGTTGCCAGCCCAGCATATCAGGCAATTCAGGAGAATCTTGTAGTCGACAGTGTTAAAAGCTGCACTGAGATGGAAGAGAATTCACACAGAACATTTTCTGGCATCTGCAGCACGGAGGAGTTCACTTGTCACTCTAAGGAGACCTGTCTCTGTACGACCCTGACTAGGTCTCCTCAAAAGTAATGTTTTGGTTTGAAAATGACAGAATCTGATTACTAACAATATTTTCTAAAATCTTAGATAAAAAGGAAAGTTTAGAAATTGGCGTAAAATTAATCACAAGAGCAGGGTGAAGACCGGGCTTCTTACAGAGTGGTTGAACTATGGCATGTTTAAAAGAAGACGGGACTGTGCCTGTGTCTAGAGAACATTTAAATATGTTAATATGCTCGGGCCAACTGTTGCAAGAATGCTGTTTTAAAAGCCTCGTAGGAACAATGCTGAGCTAAGAGCTAGTTTACTGAGCTAAGAGCTAGTTTACTGAGCTAAGAGCTAGTTGGCTTCATGCCTGCAATTGTGCAACCAAGCAGGTGCAAAGTGACCAGATGTAAATTGTTAATAGCAGGAGCGTCCAGCCAGTGAGAAGTCTTTGGTAGGGTGTGAAATATTTGGCCTGATGCTATCGATTTTGTCTTGAAAGAAGTTCTTTAACTGCTCACAGCTGATTTGGATGGAATTTGTTCTACAGCAGCCAGAGGGGTTATTACAGAGTTTGTGGTGCTAAAGAGGATCCTGGAGTTATGACTGCTGGTGTTGAAGCTGAGCTGCTGTTCTACTTGCAGAATGACTTCAATCAAAGCCCTTGTTGTGTTCCTCATGTCTTTGTACATTTTGACTTGGATGAAGACTCAGTAGAGTTGAAATGTTAGTCTGTTTGCTCAGTTAAAGGTTGTAAATTAATTGGTGTGCTCCAGTCCCTTTTGTTCTCTGGAAGTCTGCTGTGCTCATACTGAGAAACGCCCCATTTTTAGCATTTCTATGTTCATTTTATGTCTATTTTCTTATTATGCTGTTGGTGCATGTAATGTCTTTGTTGTAAAGCACGTCTTTCTCCTACAGAGGACACAGAGACACTGAGGAACCAAACTTGTCTTGTGACCGAAACCCAAACCCAGCATACAGAGGTTCAGTGAATGTGGTGTTGAAGGTGTGGAGGTGGATCAGTGTGTCAGAGGAGACTCTGTAGAAGGACAGAGTGCCAGCACGACAGTCCACATACACTGCTACTCTACCAGAGGCGGAGGAGGACGAGTAGGGGATGGACGTTCCACTGTTGTTGTGCCAGACAGAGTAACCACCATCAGAGCACCTCACACTCCAGGACTGATCATTCCTTCCGAATCCACAATAATAACTGTCTGTATTCCTTCTGATTCCTCTGTAGGTCACTGAAATATAAACTGTTCCTCTCCACTCGACTTCCCAGTAACAGCGACCAGTCAGAACATTACTACACAGCAGCTGAGGCCGGTGATCAAATCTGTCTGGATGATCAGGATATGACTGGTCCTCCTTCACATGTGTCACCTTCCTGTTGTTGTCAGACAGTTTGAGGTTTCTGTTCATTGTGTTTGGATCCAGTTCCAGTTCACAGGCATCTGATGGAGAGAACGAGACACAATGCAGCTGCAGTTATTGATGATGACTTCATCTTCATCCTCAGCAGGATGTGAATGAGTGATGTCACAGTTTGATGAATGAAATGAAAATCACACTTACACTTCCTCAGACCTGGTGTCAACCATCGGACTCCAGCAGGCTGCAGGCTGAAAGGAGGAGGGGGGTCAGAGCAGCACGTTCTCTTTCAGCATGCTAACATGGACGTTACATGGCTCTAGTCTACTGTTTTATTATTCTGTTCTAATGTGGGGTTGGGCTTTCACACACTTTGATCCAATCTGAATCCACTATCCCAATCCTTCTGAAACCCTGATTGAATCTAATCAGGTTTAACTTTCAACATTTACAGGAAACTTCAGTTAGAAAGAAGAAAAAGTCAAAGATTCAGTTGAGATCTGTGATCAGCTTTGACAGAGAAAATGTTTCCAGCTCTTCCTCCTCTATCACACATTGTCTGTCCATACCTGAGAGTGTCCAGTCTCCAGTGTGGATCCTCCAGTCCAGCAGACAGGATCTTCTCTCCTGAGTCTTCTGGATGATTGTAGCTCAGGTCCAGCTCTCTCAGATGGGAGGGGTTGGAGCGCAGAGCTGAGGCCAGAGAAGCACAGCCTTCCTCTGTGATCAGACATCCTGACAGGCTGCAAACACACAAAACAACACACATGTCACACAGTGTGAGAGTACTGCTGTGTGCAGTCACATACAACAACAAACTGTCTCCAAACTAACTCACTAAAAGTCAGCAGCTGAGGGAGGATTCAGCAACATGTTTTAATCTGATGTTTTTACCTTTGAATGCTAAAAAAACAGTTAATGAAGAATGAAGAATGAAGAAATACTTTTATCAGAGTGCTGTTTTTCAGGTTTGGTATGTTTAACTTTTTTTCAAATTCCACAGTGCCTCCTTTCATAAACTGTGAATTTGCAATGGTTCATAAAAGTCTCCACAAGACAGAGGCCACAGGTCTGCTCTTTAGCTGGAAACTAGTGCTTGAGGAACAATCTCCTAAAAAAGTAATTCTCATCTTCTGAAGTTCATCAATTCAATCCTACAAGTTTAATGTTTATCCTCTAATGTCATTCGTTCATTTTAAATGTTCATCTGTTGAACAAGCTGATGAATCCTGACCTGAGAGATTTCAGTGTACAGTGTGGACTCTCCAGTCCTGCAGAAAGCTGCTTCACTCCTGAATCCGGCAAGTTGTTGTTACTCAGGTCCAGATCTCTCAGACTAGAGGACTGGGAGCTGAGAACTGAGGACAGAGCTGCACAGCTTCTCTCTGAGAGGTTACAGCCACTCAGCCTGAAGAGGGAATGAATAGTAAAAAGTAAGATGTTATTGTGTCTTTTTAGTGCTGTTCATTTCAGAATTAATTTGAAATATGTATAATGTGATTAATGCATTACTGAAGCAGGCTCAGTTTGCAATGTTACTACTTTGTTTCCAACAAGATAGCAAAAATATAAATAAAACACTTGTTATCTTAAAAAATCCTTGTTAACTTATAGTATACAATGATTTATCCTTACATTTCATATTGTAATACTGTATGCACCTTTAAAAGCAACCTCAATGGTATTTCCACTATGCAATAATGTTTTGCCAGAATAACATTTTCCAACAGATTTGCTGGTTCCACTCGATCCGTTGGTTTCTATTCACAACTTAATCCCAGAATGTTTTCAAAATGTATTTCACTTCAACTTCCAAATCTATAAATACAATGAGGTCAGTTAATAATCTCCACCCCACACACATTGGTGCGATTGGTCTGCCTTATAGCCTCTCTAACTCTGGTGCTTATAGTCTTTCTAACTCTGGTCCTTATAGTCTAACTCTGGTCCTTATAGCCTCTCTAACTCTGGTCCTTATAGTCTCTCTAACTCTGGTCCTTATAGCCTCTCTAACTCTGGTCCTTATAGTCTCTCTAAGTCTGGTCCTTATAGCCTCTCTAACTATGGTCCTTATAGTCTCTCTAACTCTGGTCCTTATAGTCTAACTCTGGTCCTTATAGCCTCTCTAACTCTGGTCCTTATAGTCTCTCTAACTCTGGTCCTTATAGCCTCTCTAACTCTGGTCCTTATAGTCTCTCTAACTCTGGTCCTTATAGTCTAACTCTGGTCCTTATAGTCTCTCTAACTCTGGTCCTTATAGCCTCTCTAACTCTGGTCCTTATAGTCTAACTCTGGTCCTTATAGTCTCTAACTCTGGTCCTTATAGCCTCTCTAACTCTGGTCCGTATAGCATATCTAACTCTGGTCCTTATAGTCTCTGTAACTCTGGTCCTTATAGCCTCTCTAACTCTGGTCCTTAAAGTCTCTCTAACTCTGGTCCTTATAGTCTAACTCTGGTCCTTAAAGTCTCTCTAACTATGGTCCTTATAGTCTAACTCTGGTCCTTATAGTCTCTCTAACTCTGGTCCTTAAAGTCTCTCTAACTCTGGTCCTTATAGTCTAACTCTGGTCCTTAAAGTCTCTCTAACTATGGTCCTTATAGTCTAACTCTGATCCTTATAGTCTCTCTAACTCTGGTCCTTATAGCCTCTCTAACTCTGGTCCTTAAAGTCTCTCTAACTCTGGTCCTTATAGTCTAACTCTGGTCCTTAAAGTCTCTCTAACTATGGTCCTTATAGTCTAACTCTGGTCCTTATAGTCTCTCTAACTCTGGTCCTTAAAGTCTCTCTAACTCTGGTCCTTATAGTCTAACTCTGGTCCTTAAAGTCTCTCTAACTATGGTCCTTATAGTCTAACTCTGATCCTTATAGTCTCTCTAACTCTGGTCCTTATAGCCTCTCTAACTCTGGTCCTTAAAGTCTCTCTAACTCTGGTCCTTATAGTCTAACTCTGGTCCTTAAAGTCTCTCTAACTATGGTCCTTATAGTCTAACTCTGGTCCTTATAGTCTCTCTAACTCTGGTCCTTATAGTCTCTCTAACTCTGGTCCTTATAGTCTAACTCTGGTCCTTATATTTCCACTATGCAATAATGTTTTGACAGAATAACATTTTCCAACAGATTTGCTGGTTCCTTTCCATTTTCAGTTTAAATCATTTTTCAATCTGTTGTTTTGTAATACAACATCATAACCACTGTCATATGCCATGCATTGGTAGTAGTTAACATTTTTTTGGTTTTTGTTTATCCTTTGTATGTATTAATATTTTTTATGTTGTATGTCTCACCATAGGAGGGCCACCCAACAAGCCCATCGGGGTTACATTGGCTTCTTCTGCACATTACTCTTTTGTTCATTATTGTTCTTGTTTCGTAATTTCAATGTTCTGCATGTATTATATTTTTTTCTTTTATGTGCCATTAATTAAAAAAATATGACTATCTGTGCACCTACAGAGCTTTGTTGGAGGCTTTGACCACTGGCAGCAGCCTCAGAAGAGCGTCCTCTGAAGCAGAGTATTTCTTAAGGTCAAACACGTCCAGATCTTCTTCTGATGACAGTAAGATGAAGACCAGAGCTGACCACTGAGCAGGAGACAGTTTATCTGTGGAGAGACTTCCTGATCTCAGGGACTGTTGGATCTCCTCCACTAGAGAATGATCATTCAGTTCATTCAGACAGTGGAACAGATTGATGCTTCTCTCTGCAGACACATTCTCACTGAGCTTCTTCTTGATGTACTCGACTGTTTTCTGATTGGTCTGTGAGCTTCTTCCTGTCTTTGTCAGCAGACCTCGTAGGAGAGTCTGATTGGTCTGCAGTGAAAGACCCAGGAGGAAGCGGAGGAACAAGTCCAGGTGTCCATTTGGACTCTTTAAGGCCTCGTTCACAGCACTCTGGTAGAAACGTGATGATTTGTCTTTGAACACTTTCGACAACATGAGTGTTGTTTGTCTCAGCAGATTGACTCCAAACTTGATGAATGTCAGATGGACATGAAGAGCAGCCAGAAACTCCTGAACACTCAGATGGACGAAGCAGAACACCTTGACCTGGTTCAGCCCTCTCTCCTCTTTAAATACCTGTGTGAACACTCCTGAGCACACTGAGGCTGCTCTGATATCGATGCCACACTCTGTCAGGTCTGATTCATAGAAGATCAGGTTGCCTTTCTGCAGCTGCTCAAAAGCCAGTTTTCCCAGAGACTCAATCATCTTCCTGCTCTCTGGACTCCAGTGTGGATCTGTCTCAGCTCCTCCATCATACTTAATGTTCTTCAGTTTGGTCTGGACCACCAAGAAGTGGATGTACATCTCAGTCAGGGTCTTGGGCAGCTCTCCTCTCTCTCTGCTTTTCAACACATCCTCCAGAACTGTAGCAGTGATCCAACAGAAGACTGGGATGTGGCACATGATGTGGAGGCTTCGTGATGTCTTGATGTGGGAGATGATGGTGCTGGCCTGCTCCTCATCTCTGAATCTCTTCCTGAAGTACTCCTCCTTCTGTGGGTCAGTGAACCCTCTGATCTCTGTCACCATGCCGACACACTCAGGAGGGATCTGATTGGCTGCTGCAGGTCGTGTGGTTATCCAGAGGCGAGCAGAGGGAAGCAGATTCCCCCTGATGAGGTTTGTCAGCAGCACATCCACTGAGGTGGACTCTGTAACATCAGTCAGGATCTCAGTGTTGTGGAAGTCCAGAGGAAGTCGACACTCATCCAGACCGTCAAAGATGAACACAACCTGGAATTCTTCAAACCTGCAGATTCCTGCTTCTTTGGTTTCAGTAAAGAAGTGATGAACAAGTTCCACCAAGCTGTACTTTTTCTCTTTCAGCACATTCAGCTCTCTGAAAGTGAATGGAAATGTGAAGTGTATGTCCTGGTTGGCTTTGTCTTCAGCCCAGTCCAGAGTGAACTTCTGTGTTAAGACTGTTTTCCCAATGCCAGCCACTCCCTTTGTCATCACTGTTCTGATTGGTTCATCTCTTCCAGGTGAGGCTTTAAAGATGTCTTCTTGTCTGATTGTTGTTTCTGGTCTGACTGCTTTCCTGGATGCTGTTTCAATCTGTCTAATCTCATGTTCATCATTGACCTCTGCAGTCCCTCCCTCTGTGATGTAGAGCGGTGTGTAGATCTGATTCAGAAGGGTTGGGTCTCCTGCTTTAGCGATCCCCTCAAACACACACTGGAACTTCTTCTCCAGGTTAGACTTGAGTTTAGACTGACAACCTGCAGGACTTCCTGAATGAACACAAGAAATAAGATAATTTATGTTTTCAAAAAGAAAATCTAGCAGTTAAATTCCCCTAAAGAATGAATATAATGCACATACAAAAATATTATCTTCCATCTCTTGAGACATCAGTAAATGTCTCATTTATCCATCATGTTAAATCTTAATAGAAATCCTCTTACTGTTCTGCAGATGCTCAGCCAGCTCCTCCTGCTTCAATCTCCTCAGGAAGTGCACTGTGATCTTCAGAAACGCATCTCTGCTCTTCCTCCTCTGCTCTTCCTCCTCACCGTCCAACACCTCCTCATCCTCCCTCTGGCTCTCTAAGCATTCTGGGTAATCTGGACTCAGGACCTTCTTCATCTTTTTCAGCTCGTTCTTCACAAAAGTGACGATGTTCTCCTCCAGCAGCTGGAACAGAATAATATATGAATGACACAATCAAACTAACATCATGAAGCAAACATCAGATCCATGTTGAACACACTGACAATCCACTGGTCTACAAAGTGCAGCATGGAGATGATTGTGAACACAATAGATATAAAAGTAGTTGTTGTACATGTACAGACCATAAATATGGAGTCCAGGTGTGTTTGATGCTGCTGGGCAGACTGACCACTGGGAACCTCTGAACTCTCCTGGTCCACTCTGTGGAGGAATCATGTACATCAAATGATACTATTACATTATAATAACATAAATCAACTGATCTACAAAAAACATTACTGCAGGTTAAGTGGTAGTGTATGGGGTGATGCACTAGTGTGAAGTGTAACTATGCCATCAAAATTCTTTCATACATAAGAAAACAGCTTTTGAATAGCTGTTCACTGCAGTGACCACTATTCATGAAAAGGTTAATTTTGCTTCCAGTATTAAATCCTTACCTTTCATCAACATGATGCCTTTTCCTTGAAGTAAAACGATGTTTTTCAGTGTGGTCACTCTGTTTTTCCAGCTTCCTCCTAATAAACACAGGATGATTTCACACTGTAACATGTACTGCTAATATATTTGACACATCCTCTGTGGAGGAATCATGAGGAATGTAACATTATTTTTGCTCTACAGACTGAACACAGTTTTTGGCTTATTTACATGTTTGTGTTTTGTTGTTATTTATTCCAATGAAAACCAGATGTAAACACTAATGTAAGCTGTGATGAAACATTCTGAGAGAGGAGATGGCTGACCACCTTTATATCTCATTAAGAAGTGTCAGAACAACAAGTCCATCTGTTTTCATCATCAGGTCTAAGTACCCACTGACCAATCACACAGCTGAGTTCAGGGGAGTCTGGACTGATGGATACTGAGATAAACACTGGCTGTCTTAATGTCTACTGTGAGGTGGGAAAAGTTCTTGCAGACAATTTAGGATTCTTCCAGTAAAAGTCTGGTTTATGTTTCATAAACATTGTGAGGTGACTGATAGTTGGGTAATTACCAAACTCTCCTTCAGTAATATGTTAAGGTTCCTGTGTAAAGTGTGTGAGCATCTAAAGGGAAGTTGATAAATTACATCATCCCCAGGTCAAGAAGGGATCAGGAGGCCATTTAATTAAGAATTACTCAAACAGTATGGGTCAATGTAGCCGGGATGCAGTGGTACCTGTCAATTGAGCAGGGACCACACCCACACCAAATGCTCCAACTGAAGCCATTAAACAATTCACAAAATCAATGCAAACAATCTTGGTTTATTCTTCACAACAGCGTGAAGCAATTTAGGCAGAGAGTTGTATTCATTTACTCCCCCTCAGATCACGGCTAAATGTAGAAGGTTAGGTGGTTTCTGCTGCCTGGAGCCTCACTACGAGCATGATGCTGGATGTACTGCTGCACTTTAAGGAACATACTACAGCTAGGACCTGCACCTAGCTGCTACAGCTGGAAGCAGTGATGTCCAGGTAAGGCTGGAGATGATGCTAATGGATTCCAGTGATCCATTGGTAGCCCAAGCTGCTCCCATCCTGGCTACTGGGATAAAATTGAGCATATTGGAAAGAACAGAGCAGGCAAAGGTTGCACTCAAGCACAGAGACATTGTGGGCAGAGTACAGCAAGGAGAAGTGGTCTTGGCCTGGGGGCCGGCACACCAGCCTGGAACAAGGCCACTCTGCCCCAGAGATGCAGGTAGGGATGCAAGGTGTGAAAAAGCAGTGGGTGACATGGGAGGGAGTGGAAAAGAGGAAGATCTCCTGAAAAGAGCTGTGGTAAATAGAGACAGTCAGAGCAAGCTTCACCATCAAGGTTGTTTACGATGTCTTGCCATCTCCCAAAAACCTCAGCCAGTGGTATGTTGAAGACCCCACATGCAACACTAAAATACATCCTGGTGGTCACTCAACACTCGCTCTCTGGTGGCACCACCAGGTGCTATGATGTCCTGGAGCAGTGCTGGAAAGGCAGCAGATGAATGTCAATGCCCTTCCTCCCCCCACCTCCAGCTGGCAGACCACAGGATTTGTCCGGGAAGGCAAGAATCAGGCCAGTCTGCACTCCCAGTTTTTCCAGTTTTTCTAAGTTTTTCTAGACCAGATGCTGGGAGGCAAAGTGTGGCACGCGACTGGAAGCTGGTGGCAGACTTAGACTTGCTTCTCAGTTGAGATTGTGACGACCAACCTCAGACCAGACCTCATACTATGGTCAACCTTGCTCAAATTCATCTACATCATTGAGCTCACAGTGCCCTGGGAGGATGCAGTGGAGGAGGCCTATGAGCGCAAGAAGCTGAGCTACGCAGAGCTGGCAGTTGAAGTGCAGCAGTGAGGCTGGACAGCAAAGGTCCAGCAGGTTGAAGTAGGCTTTAGAGGATTCATAGCCAAAACAACATCAAAGCTACCCCGGGAGATGGGAGTGCGAGGAAAGGACCACCAGCAGGCAGTCAAAGAAATCTCAAAGACCGCAGAGAAGGGGAGCCAGTGGCTGTGGCTAAAGAGAATGGACTCCACCTGGGCTCCCAAGTGACTAAATGGTATCTCAGGGGTGAGCCTGGGATGTGTCATGGGCCTATCAACAAAACATCAAGGAAGGAGGGAGCCACTTAACAACCCAGACCATCCCACAGAGTCCTGACAGCCTCAAGTGTGCAACTAAGGGATAATAACATCCAGTCCTACAGAATAGATAGATAATACAATACAATCACTACAATCACATCTGTCTATACATTTTAACAGGTACATATTTTTTGTGCACGTAACAAGTAAACCAATCATTTCATGTTTCAGACAGAAAATGGTGGATTAGTTTGACCAGTTTTCTTCACAGAGTTGTTAAATATCAGCAAGAAGATCAGTTATTCTGAGCAGCTGTTTGCATTCAGTTACAGCTTACTTCTTTGCAGCAGACGGTTGTTGTTCTTTAAAATCAATGGGCCGATCAATTGACCAGTCACTCTTCTTAGATACACAGCTGGGTTCAGGTTCAGGTCCAGGTCCATGTTCAGGTTCAGAGGAGTCTGGTCTCTGATGGATCCTGATAGACAGAGAGGAAGAGCAGCAGGGAGGAAATTCACTGTTTAGTCTTCAGCCTCAGTAACTGTTGGAGAAACTAGCAGCTATCAACAAGAAAAGGATCAACACAGTAAAGTTGAATAAAGTCTGAACCTCAGGTGAAAAGAGGTTTTCTGCACATCTTTCAACAATGACAGACACCCCCTCAAAAGCCCCCTGCAACCCCACGGACACTGTCTTTCAGGTGACACCCACACAGGTCCTGAAAGCTCCATGGTAACCATAGTCATTTATTTCAGTGAGTTATAAAATGATTAAAACATTAAAGCTTTATCAAATCACTGTGGCCAACAATCAATAAACATGAACCATAATCCTTCATAAAACAACCTGAGTATCAAAGTCCAGAACAACGTTCATATCAGGCTCTCATATCAAATTCTGCTTTTATAGTTTTAATGAGTTAAAGTCAGAAATACATTCAGTGGCCACTTCATTAGGAACACCTCTACAATTTACTGCAATCCAATATAACAGCTCTGCTATAAATTCTACTTTTACAAAGTTTGTACATTTTCAGTTCTTGTTGACTTGGTCAGAAATGTAATAATTCTAATGTATGTTTCTCATTGAGGTGATAGTGGCTGCTGGATTACTGGAGTGCATTATATATTCAACAGTGTTCCTAATATTTACCTCCCTCATGTTTGTTAATGGAGTGTAAAAATATAACAATCACTGATACATATAAAGCTCAGCAGTCCAGCACCAGCAGCCATTATGATGTCTGGTAGCACCATCACAGCCTGGTATGAGATCAGGATCCAGACTCTTCTGGTTTCTGGTCCTGTGATGGTGGACTGAGTTAGTCAGCTCCACACGGTGCGTTTAAGAACCACCTGAAAACTGAGCCCCTTTAACCTTTTAGCACTTTTGGTGATTGTTGCACTACTTTCTTGTTGTTTGAGGCATTTCATAATGAACTCATCTATTATCAGTCATTGATTACTTTAATTATTAAAAACAAACCTTTGTTCAGCACTTTTTCCCATTTCACTTGTACCTGCTCAGATATACAACAGTTTGTACCACAGCTCTGTGTCAGTCACTGTCCTCTAATGCTTCACTGTCTTTCCTGTCTTAAGAGTCAATTTGGATAAAAATGTGTGAAAATGACAAAATATAAAAGTTCTGCAACAGACTGATCAGTCCTCAGGGACACACAGCTGGGTACAGAGGAGTCTGAACTCTGCTGCTGGACACTTTTCAACCTACAAGCTTTCACAACAGGAAACAATCAGTAGAATCACATCTATCAGTCACTGTTTGTCTGTGTTCATACAAACAGTCACACATACTGTAGTTTGTGCAGGTAACAAGTGAAACAATCATTTCATGTATCAGACAGAAAATGGTGGATTAGTTTGACCAGTTTTCTTCACAGAGTTGTTAAATATCAGCAAGAAGATCAGTTATTCTGAGCAGCTGTTTGCATTCAGTTACAGCTTACTTTGTTTCAGCAGACGGTTGTTGTTCTTTCAAATCAATGGGCCGATCAATTGACCAGTCACTCTTCATAGATACACAGCTGGGTTCAGGTTCAGGTTCAGGTCCAGGTCCAGGTCCAGGTCCAGGTCCAGGTCCAGGTCCAGGTCCATGTTCAGGTTCAGGTTCAGAGGAGTCTGGTCTCTGATGGATCCTGATAGACAGAGAGGAAGAGCAGCAGGGAGGAAATTCACTGTTTAGTCTTCAGCCTCAGTAACTGTTGGAGAAACTAGCAGCTATCAACAAGAAAAAGATCAACACAGTAAAGTTGAATAAAGTCTGAACCTCAGGTGAAAAGAGGTTTTCTGCACATCTTTCAACAATGACAGAAACCTTCAGAGGAAAAGAGGAACTGTGGCACATTGATAGATTTCAAACAGACTCATGTTTAACACGACTGTGTCTTCATTAGAGTCAACATGGAAAAAGATAAAGCACATTCACATATACAGTACACCTAGAATAGATGTACAGCTGGTTGAAGAGAAGTTTAAATCTATTGAATGATGGATGTGAGGACAGCAGTTTCCATCCTCCAAACATTAACATCACACCAGAAACAGACCAATCAGAGTTCAGGGACAGAAAGTACAATTACTGTGCACACAAATGAGCCTTTTGGACTAAATGAAGAACTGAGTTTGTCATGTTTATCTAAGTGATTATACTTGATGGATGCTGATCTATAAAATCAGTCAGTCTGCTCTCATCAGTTTTTCCTCTAAGGTTTGAAACTGTTCACACTGAATGATTTCTGCTCTCTCCTCAGTCTGTCTGACTGATGAAGAAACTCTATCACACATCAACATGAACTGTGCTCCATCCTGCAGGATCATTGTAGACTGACAGGAACACTGAGGCCAGCTGTACACCTCACTGACCACCAGGGGGAGCTCACTGGTTACAAACCATTAAGACACTGCCAACACTGGGCCTGATTTACTAAGATCCCAAATAAAGGGTACTAAAGTGCGTGTGCATGTTTGGCTAGCGTGTGTTTAGCGGGTGATCTACTAAGAATAACTGTGCAAATGCCAACAGGTGCAGACAGCAGTATTTAAATGAGGGTTTTCTGTCTTAGTGGAGAGTTTGGATGAACAGAAAGCTGCAAGAACAAAATGAAATTTGATCCTATGGAATTAGGACTTCTAGTGGAAAAGGTTAACTAATATTGTGTGTAACCATGGTAACCATAGTCATTAGTTTCATTGAGTTATTCAATGATTAAAACATTAAAGCTTTATCAAATCACTGTGACCAACAATCAATAAACATGAACTATAATCCTTCATAAAACAACCTGAGTATCAAAGTCCAGAACAACGTTTATATCAGGCTCTCATATCAAATTCTGCTTTTATAGTTTTAATATGAGTTAATGTTTAACTGAAACACAGTCAGACTGAACAGTGAGGATCAAACAGTATCAGCTGTAATGTGAAGTGTTGAGTGTAATACCTTTCCATGTTGGTAACCTGCAGCACCTGATGAAGACACACACACAGGTTCATTATTATTCTTCAGTCTGACAGAAAAACTCATCAGGAAATCAAATGTGTGTTTCTACATGTAGACTCTGATTTAAAGGCAGCCAGCTGTTATTCTGAGGATTTACTGCTGGATGAACTTTGTGTGATGTAGGTCAGACATTAGCCATCATAATGAAGACAATTCAAATTACACAAATGTCCACTTACTCAACTTCTTCCCATGCAGGTTTTCTCTGTGCAGCTCTCTGCTGTCTGGACCAGGTCTGTTTCAAAAAGAGTCGTATTCCTCTGAGAGCTTCGTCAGGCTGCTGTCACACTGAGACACTGAGACACTGAGACACTGAACCTGGACACCAATAAAAGCATAAAGCAGCTCAGAGCTCAAAGATCAGCTGCTTTAATATGTAACTTAAGCCACCTTCAGGTAACATGTCAATGTCAGCGTAGTGTAAAACAGCAAAAACACTCACAGCCATGAAGTCCAGCTGATTATTTACAGTTAATACCAAAATACAAGAATCAACTAAAAGCTTTATTCCAAACTTCAAGATTTACTGACAGAATTGAATGAAATTAAGCAAATAAACATATTTAAGGTTGGTTAAGTTTAACTGAACTCAATTTTCTTTGCATAAATATTCTAGAAACAGTTTTACTGTGTTGGAAAGCACAGCCATGAACACAGATTGTTCCAACAGGATCAATAAAATCTACATTACATTTAAAAAGATGATTCAATGATTCTGCATCAGATTCACTAAATGTTTAAATATTTTGCTCAATATTACATTTCAGGTTAAAGAATGAATCAGATGGATTTAATGTGAGTGTAATCTGCTGTAGAGACAACTTCACCTAAAACAGCTCCAGCAGCTCCTGTAGTATAGAAGAGCCTTGGTTAAACACCAAGGTGGGTTGGGTGTATGGTCATGTGACTTCAGGCCAATCACAGACAGGCAGGAGGGCAGTATCCAATAAGAGACATGGTGACACCCAATTGGTCCATGAACCATAAAAATTGATCTAAACTGTGTCTATGTGATCATATTTAACTTGTATGCACATAAAATACCCTCATACACATACATATATATAAATAAGCAACATTTGGGAAGAGTAAACAAATATAATAGAACAATAATAAAGTGAAACATCATATTAAAAAAAACCTACAAACACAAGAGATATTTAAACATCTGTGAAAACTGGTTGATTGAAAAGTTCTCATTCAGCCTCCTGGAATTAAACTTAAAAACATTTCCTTTGACTGAGTTTAATAACTTCTGTACCTATAAAAGAAATAGAGATGAGATGTGATGTTGCTCCTCATTGAAATGTCAACAGGACTGTTACATCATTGCTCTTAATAGAGCTCCTGTGTTCAGTGATTCGCTGTTTAGGGGAACAAGATGTCTCACATATATATTTTGGTTTTACTGGTAATAAAATCTTTCATTGTGATGGTCTTCTCATTGGTGGGATGATTAAAAGTCTGAATGTTGGTGGTATTGTTACCACCCCTCCCTTTCTACTCGCCATGATGCAGTTGATCACTTCCTGCAGGAGCTGGCAGTCAGGAGCAAGGTGCTGACAGCTGGCAGGCCTCTACCAAGCTCATTATTGATTGGTACAGTTATGATGTATCACATATCTGCATTAAGTTTTTTTCAAATGATTAAAATATTATTAGACTTGTACTAATAATCACCGTTAATCACACTGATACCAACAATGATGTCATCAATAGAAACACTGATGCTTCTTATTGATCTGTGTGTAATTTAAAGTGACTCACACAGACACTGCCCTCCAGTGGCCGCTGTCAGTAACTACAGCTGTCCACATACTGACAGTAATACTGATATTCACACTGTCATAATGACACAGTATTTTAACATTAATATACATGCAAACCAGAGTTTTATAGATTATTTCTTCATCTGCAGCAACATGAAACACATCTGAGGTCAGAAGCCATCCATCAATCAGAAGTTACTGAAACGCTGTGATTCACATCAGAAACAAATTTTCACTACAATATAAAAGCTGTAGCAGAATAAGAATAACTGATATATTAACTGATAAATTAGTTTGTAAATTCATTGATGAATCCATAAATAAGCAACTAAATTACAGATTAATTCATTATTTTATATTTTAACAAAGATTTGTTTCATATTAACTTAACAAAAGCAATTCAATGCCTTTGTTTTTATTGTCACTGCACAGCAGTACAACGAAATTGTGATCAATTACACATAAAAACAGCAACAGACAATAAATAAATATAAACCAGCAAACAATGAAACATATAAAATACCCTATGGGCAAAAAAGACAATATAAAAATGGCAGTAGTAGCCAAAAAAAAAAAAAAAAATCAAACATTGATCAGATTTGATTGAATAGTTTGAGTTTTTCTTTCTATGTTTAGATTCTCTTCATACACATCGATGCCTGTTCACATGAGCAGACACACATTTGGGTTTCATCTGGCTGTGCAGCAGTGTTGCTCTGGAGCAAACGTTTCTCTCCATATGAGGAACTACCAGTTTACATCTTTGACAGTTATACTGCTCCTTTACGTACGACAGCTTGTGGAAATGTGTTCAGAAAGTCTGGTTTTCACTGGTTTATGTTTTAAGCAGGATAACAGTTTATTATTGGCGTCATAGAGTAAAGATTGTATTCTGTTTCTGCTGTGTGTTGTGTAGATGCTGCAAATACACAGATAGACCTTCTTGTATAGAATAGAATAGAATATCCTTTATTGTCATTGTACAACAGTGTCACAACGAGATTGGTACGGGGTGCAAAATAGTCAAAATTAAAAATTAAAAATAGAAACAGCCTTTTTACTCTAAACCAGACATCTACTGGACTCCAGACTATAGAGAATCCAACTGCCAGGTTTTTAATCAGAAAACAGAGACATTGCATGGTGATCACATCAAATCTCTTCATGACCTCTCTCCCACTCAGAGGAAAAGAAAGTCAAAGATGAGATCTCAACAGTGTCTCACTCATTTATCCTAGACAACAATTAGATCTATGTGACACAACGTGAGACTATGGCTTACTTCTCCTATTTCTCATTCTCTTATTTCTGAGCAATAAGATGCACAAAATCTCAATTTGGACCCATTGTCAGTTTCAAAGGAGATATCATCAAGCTCTCAATTAAGTCTCAGATTTCCTCAACTTTTGTGTCTCTTTTTGATCTCAGGCAGAGAAATCAGAGAGGTCGCTTCATGAACTCAATCTACTCTCATCCCAGCTTCCACAATTCATGCATCTCAGGTTCATCTCAGAGCAAACAAAGAGCTCTCTGAATTCTCATCCAGAATTAAAGTAATGTTATTAGGAAAATGTCTAACATGAACACCAGTGGATCCCCTCACTATGGGTGTAATATTCAGGTCTGCAGTGTTCTGTACTGCACATGTAGCCTATTATTAGTGCCACGGGTGCTAAGCTCCGAGGCATCAATTAATCTTCTGTATTCTTCTTCTTTTTCTTCCGCCAAATTTCCGTGCGTAACTCCTCCCGCAGCTTTGAGAAAACCCTGACAATATATATATCAAAACGTGCAGCTCGATCGGGAAAGAGGTGCTATTATTTGGAATGTTCAAATTCCAATTTTTCCCAAAGTTATTCCCAAAAAAACGGGCATTATTCCCCATTGGAAATGAATGGGAATTTTTTTTTTAAACCACAAAATTTCACCTTTTTAAGGAGTCACCTAGCTCTCTCATACCTGCACGTAGAAATGTGATTCAAACTTTAAAACGGAGGAAAACTTGTGCTCTCTCCAAAACACCAAACTGTTTTTACATAACATGTAAACTTTTCAAACTATGAGCAGTCAAACGAGGAGTGGAAATCACTTTTTCTTCAAAGTTAGAGTGGAAGCGTCAGTTAGCTTGAGTGTGAGAAGCAGTAAAAAATAACCTTGATTTTTATTTTTAACTCGAGCTCACGGCCAAACCGTAAAAAGGAGACAAATAATTTTTTGATAAAAATGTAGACATAGGTGTTGGGATTCATAAAATGTGACGTTGACAGGCGGGGTCAGCACAACATTTAAACGGGGGGGCCGAGACCGGCGGCAATACCTGTCTGGCTCCCCATTGACCCTAATGTAATCGTCTTTTTTTCTCAAAAGAATCTCACTCTGTCTTCGCACTGAGCTTACTCGCTCATTTTAAGGAATATCTGAATAAAATAAACACTGTCAGAATCTGCCGGCTTCTGTGTCTCTCATGGTGTTTTTGGTTTTTGGACAGGAGTTACGGTTTTCTCACAGTTTGCAATTGTTCGGGACCTTGTCAGAAGCCAAATTCTGGGGGCATTTTGAGAATTTTTTCCAAGCAGATTCTCAAATCGCCATAGCAACCGTAGGGCCTTAGCTGCCCTTAGCAACCTGTTGCTGGGCAGAAACTGAGCTACTATTTTGTGATTGGCTAATTCCTGTCTGTCTATTTTGCCAGTTAACCGAGCTAGCTCTCAGCTATAGCGTCCATGTTTAGGGTAGAGGTGGTGACTTTGATTGACAGGTGACATTTGGCAGGGTGGTTAACAACACACTTTTCTGTGGTATGTCAAACTCAGAACACATATTTATTCTTACTTTACAGGGACTTTAATTAGTTTAAATAAATATTATTTATGCTTAAATATGATGAACATTTACTTAATATTTCAGGGATGTTAAGTTGAGAATAAAGTACATTACACCTGATACTGACTAGTAAGATGTACTTAATACTAGAAACCAGAATATGATCAGGGTGACTTTTGAACACTGGAAATAAATCGTGTACTCATCCCAGCAGCCCCGTGGCACTCAACATTTCCCTGGAATTTTATAGTTATATTATTATTAATTAAATCATATTAATTATTATTAATTATTTAATCATTAATATTGTATCATTGCAGGCTGAACGAACTAAATGAAAATAAATAGGCTGCTAGTCCTTATAGTCGTCCATGATGTTCCCCACATTATATTAATAATAACTTTACTTACTTTACTTTGTTTCATAGACCACATAATAAAACAAACCACTTAAATGTTTTTTATCATGTATTACATCTATTAATTTTACATTGTTAATATAATCTGCAATCTATCCTGTCTGTCCATCTTCCATCAGTCCAACAAACAGGGAAAGTCTGAGGGCGACTGGTGGATAATGGAGCCAGACTGGGACAGACTGGGAACCATGACACCACAACCAGTTTAATTATTCTTTCACTTTATTGGTTAAGTTGCTGTTTCTTGTTTATTTATTTCTAACTGAACATATCATAGAATACACTGAATTTATTTTAAACACTATGAGAGCTTCATACTTTAACATTCAGATCCATTTGTTTTGAGGTCATATGTACATCATTCTCATCATTATCTCTTTACTAACATTTTGACTCAGATGAAGAAACAGTAGAGTTGAAATGTCTGTTTGTTCAGTTAAAGGTTGTAAATGAATCGGTGTGCTCCAGTCCATTTGGTTCTCTGGAAGTCTGCTGTCCTCGTACTGAGAAGCATCCCATTTTAGCATTTATAACTATTAACAACAACTCCAAACATGATTAGATGGGAACATAGAAGAAAATAAAACAATGAAATAATACAAGTAAACAGATAAAATAATGGTGAAGTAAAAAACATTTAAAACAGGTCTGAGATAAGGCCTTCGGACAGCTGTAGTGGTGCTGGAGTTCATATGATTTCTTTCCTTTTGGAAGATAAATGTTGGTCTCACAGATGAAATCTAACAACTGTAGCTGTCTTTAGTTTGTCTGAATGTAAAGTGAAGCTTCATGTTTTACTGGACAGAACAACAGTGCTGTCTCTGAGCTCTATATGTACAAATATCATCAAAGTACATAAATATAAATGTATTAAAAATGAACGGATCAGTCTATATTCAATGAATGTATTCAGCTATATTAACAGTTTGATTTTTTTATAGACTGAAAAACAGAATTTACTGCATATCTGACTGAACTTATTTTGAGAAAAAAGCACACAACAGCAGACATATGTATATACAAGCATGAAAGGATCAAAATTCAAATAGAACAAAATTTAAGCACAAATTTAAAACCCAAAGAAATGAAACAAAAAATAAAACAGATTAAACACGATTAAAAGGCAGAGAATAAAAGTGAGTCATTAGATGCATTTTAAAAGTGTCAACAGAATGAGCCCTGCTAACATGCTGAGGAGGATCTGAGGGGTCTGCTGGTGCTGTAGGGGGCGAGAAGTTCTGAGATATATGTGGGGATGAGACCATGAAGAGATTTAAAGACAAATTAAGAGAATTTTGAATGTTATCCTGTAATGAGGATGGGGGTTCTGGATAAGTTGTAGACGGGATAAATAGCTTGAGAGAATTCATGGTGAGTTACAATAGTCCAGTCTGGATGATATTAGTGTATGAATTACTCCTACGAGCTCAGAGAGTGAGAGGATGCCTGTTTTTGGAGATGATCCTGAGTTGGAAAAGCTAGACAACGGAATTAACCTGTGTATTGAGGTTTAGATCACTGTCAGATATAAGACCCAGATTCTTTTGGGATGTGGTCTGACGAAGGTAGAAAGGTGACTGAGGTTCTGAGCAATAACAGTGGTATGATGTGGTAGCAGAGTATGATGTCTGTCTTCTCCTCGTTTAACTGAAGGAAGTTGTGAGCCAGCCAGTCTTTGATGTCATGCAGACAGTTTTGCAGTTACATCGGCCTGGTTGTGTGAATTAAGGTGGAGGTAGATTTGAGAATCATTTGCTTAGCTGTGAAAGGAGATGTTGTGACGTTGTACAATTCATCCTAATGGGAGCATAAAGGCTGAAAAGAAGTGGACCTAAAACTGAACCCTGTGGAAGCTCACATGAAGTATCTGCTGGTGTGGAGGATGAGCTGCCTATGAAGTATTATATTGTCTCTTTGAAATGTAAGAGTGGAACCAGTCATGGGCGGACCCCGAGATGCCAGCCCTGCATATCAGGCAATTCAGGAGAATCTTGTAGTCGACAGTGTTAAAAGCTGCACTGAGATGGAAGAAATTCACACAGAACATTTTCTGGCATCTGCAGCACGGAGGAGTTCACTTGTCACTCTAAGGAGAGCTGTCTCTGTACGACCCTGACTAGGACTCCTCAAAAGTAATGTTTTGGTTTGAAAATGACAGAATCTGATTACTAACAATATTTTCTAAAATCTTAGATAAAAAGGAAAGTTTAGAAATTGGCGTAAAATTATTCAGAATAGCAGGGTGAAGACCGGGCTTCTTACAGAGTGGTTGAACTATGGCATGTTTAAAAGAAGACGGGACTGTGCCTGTGGCTAGAGAACATTTAAATATGTTAATATGCTCGGGCCAACTGCTGCAAAAATGCTGTTTTAAGAGCCTCGTAGGAACAATACTGAGCTAAGAGCTAGTTTACTGAGCTAAGAGCTAGTTGGCTTTTCTTTCTCCTACAGAGGACACAGAGACACTGAGGAACCAAACTTGTCTTGTGACCGAAACCCAAACCCAGCATACAGAGGTTCAGTGAATGTGGTGTTGAAGGTGTGGAGATGGATCAGTGTGTCAGAGGAGACTCTGTAGAAGGACAGAGTGCCAGCAAGACAGTCCACATACACTGCTACTCTACCAGAGGTGGAGGAGGAGGAGGAGGAGGAGGAGGATGTTCCACTGTTGTTGTGCCAGACAGAGTAACCGCCATCAGAGCACCTCACACTCCAGGACTGATCATTCCTTCCGAACCCACAGTAATAACTGTCTCCTTTCCTGATGATTCCTCTGTAACTCACTGAAATATAAACTGTTCCACTCCACTCGACCTCCCAGTAACAGCGACCAGTCAGACCATTACTACACAGCAGCTGAGGCCGGTGATCAAATCTCTCTGGATGATCAGGATATGACTGCTTCTCCTTCACATGTGTCACCTTCCTGTTGTTGTCAGACAGTTTGAGTTTTCTGTACATTGTGTTTGGATCCAGTTCCAGTTCACAGGCATCTGATGGAGAGAACGAGACACAATACAGCTGCAGTTATTGATCTATCATCTGTTTGATGATGACATCATCTTCATCCTCAGCAGGATGTGAATGAGTGATGTCACAGTTTGATGAATGAAATGAAAATCACACTTACACTTCCTCGGACCTGGTGTCAACCATCGGACTCCAGCAGGCTGCAGGCTGAAAGGAGGGGGGGGTCAGAGCAGCACGTTCTCTCTCAGCATGCTAACATGGACGTTACATGGCTCTAGTCTACTGTTTTATTATTCTGTTCTAATGTGGGGTTGGGCTTTCATACACTTTGATCCAATCTGAATCCACTATCCCAATCCTTCTGAAACCCTGATTGAATTTAATCAGGTTTAACTTTCAACATTTACAGGAAACTTGAAAAAGTCAAAGATTCAGTTGAGATCTGTGATCAGCTCTGACAGAGAAAATGTTTCCAGCTCTTCCTCCTCTATCACACATTGTCTGTCCATACCTGAGAGTGTCCAGTCTCCAGTGTGGATCCTCCAGTCCAGCAGACAGGATCTTCTCTCCTGAGTCTCCTGGATGATTGTAGCTCAGGTCCAGCTCTCTCAGATGGGAGGGGTTGGAGTTCAGAGCTGAGGCCAGAGAAGCACAGCCTTCCTCTGTGATCAGACATCCTGACAGGCTGCAAACACACAAAACAACACACATGTCACACAGTGTGAGAGTACTGCTGTGTGCAGTCACATACGACAACAAACTGTCTCCAAACTAACTCACTAAAAGTCAGCAGCTGAGGGAGGATTCAGCAACATGTTTTAATCTGATGTTTTTACCTCTGAATGTTATAAAAAAAAAACATTCAAAAGTGTCCACAAGACAGAGGCCACAGGTCTGCTCTTTAGCCGGAAACTAGTGCTTGAGGAACACTCTCCTAATACAACGGCTTTTAGACAAATTCAGAAACAGAAAAGAACTAAAACATCTGCATGAAAAGTAATTCTCATCTGCTGAAGTTCAGTAAAAACTGCCTGATAAACCATATGAGATGATTCAATCCTACAAGTTTAATGTTTATCCTCTAATGTCATTCATTCATTTTAAATGTTCATCTGTTGAACAGGCTGATGAATCCTGACCTGAGAGATTCCAGTGTGCAGTGTGGACTCTCCAGTCCAGCAGAAAGCTGCTTCAGTCCTGAATCCTGCAGGTTGTTGTTACTCAGGTCCAGATCTCTCAGACTAGAGGACTGGGAGCTGAGAACTGAGGACAGAGCTGCACAGCTTCTCTTTGAGAGGTTACAGTCACTCAGCCTGAAGAGGAAAAAGTAAGATGTTATTGTGTCTTTTTAGTGCTGTTAAAATTAACATGTTCATTTCAGAATTAATTTGAAATATTTATGTGATTAATGCATTACTGTAGCAGGCCCAGTTTTAAAGCTTGCAATGTTACTACTTTGTTTCCAACACGATAGCAAAAATACTTGTTATCTAGAAAAATCCTTGTTAACTTATATTACAGAATGATTTATTCCTACATTTCATATTGTTATACTGTATGCACCTTTAAAATGCAATAATGTTTTGTCAGAATAACATTTTCCATTTTCAGTTTAAACCATTTTTTTTTTGTTTTGTAATACAAAATCATAACCACTGTCATATTCCATGCATTGGTAGTAGTTAAAACATTTTTGTTTTTTGTTTATGCTTTGTTATTTTTTATGTTGTACATCTCACTATAGGTGAAAAAAAGCCCCTCTGGGTTTCATAGGCTCCTCCTGCACATTACTCTTTTGTTCATTATTGTTCTTGTTTCCTAATTTCAATGTTCTGCGAGTATGATGTTTTTTTTCTTTTATTTGCCATTAATTAAAAAAAATATAACTATCCGAGTACTTACAGAGCTTTGTTGGAGGCTTTGACCACTGGCAGCAGCCTCAGAAGAGCCTCCTCTGAAGCAGAGTATTTCTTAAGGTCAAACAGGTCCAGATCATTTTCTGATGACAGTAAGATGAAGACCAGAGCTGACCACTGAGCAGGAGACAATTTATCTGTGGAGAGACTTCCTGATCTCAGAGACTGTTGGATCTGCTTCACTAGAGAACGATCATTCAGTTCATTCAGACAGTGGAACAGATTGATGCTTCTCTCTACAGACACATTATCACTGATCTTCTTCTTGATGTACTTGACTGTTTTCTGATTTGTCTGTGAGCTTCTTCCTGTCTGTGTCAGCAGACCTCGTAGGAGAGTCTGATTGGTCTGCAGTGAAAGACCCAGGAGGAAGCGGAGGAACAAGTCCAGGTGTCCATTTGGACTCTTTAAGGCCTCGTCCACAGCACTCTGGTAGAAACGTGTTGATTTGTCTTTGAACACTTCAGACCACCTGGATGTTGTTTGTTCTTCTGCCAGCAGATTGACTCCAGACTTGATGAATGTCAGATGGACATGAAGAGCAGCCAGAAACTCCTGAACACTCAGATGGACGAAGCAGAACACCTTGTCCTGGTACAGCCCTCTCTCCTCTTTAAAGACCTGTGTGAACACTCCTGAGTACACTGAGGCTGCTCTGATATCGATGCCACACTCTGTCAGGTCTGATTCATAGAAGATCAGGTTGCCTTTCTGCAGCTGCTCAAAAGCCAGTTTTCCCAGAGACTCAATCATCTTCCTGTTCTCTGGACTCCAGTGTGGATCTGTCCCAGCTCCTCCATCATACTTGACGTTCTTCAGTTTGGTCTGAAGCACCAGGAAGTGGATGTACATCTCAGTCAGGGTCTTGGGCAGCTCTCCTCCCTTTCTGCTTTTCAACACATCCTCCAGAACTGTAGCAGTGATCCAGCAGAAGACTGGGATGTGGCACATGATGTGGAGGCTTCGTGATGTCTTGATGTGGGAGATGATGGTTCTGGTTTGCTGCTTATCTCTGAATCTCTTCCTGAAGTACTCCTCCTTCTGTGGGTCAGTGAACCCTCTGATCTCTGTCACCATGCCGACACACTCAGGAGGGATCTGATTGGCTGCTGCAGGTCGTGTGGTTATCCAGAGGCGAGCAGAGGGAAGCAGTTTCCCCCTGATGAGGTTTGTCAGCAGCACATCCACTGAGGTGGACTCTGTAACATCAGTCAGGATCTCAGTGTTGTGGAAGTCCAGAGGAAGTCGACACTCATCCAGACCGTCAAAGATGAACACAACCTGGAACTCTTCAAACCTGCAGATTCCTGCTTCTTTGGTTTCAGTAAAGAAGTGATGAACAAGTTCCACCAAGCTGTACTTTTTCTCTTTCAGCACATTCAGCTCTCTGAAAGTGAATGGAAATGTGAAGTGTATGTCCTGGTTGGCTTTGCCTTCAGCCCAGTCCAGAGTGAACTTCTGTGTTAAGACTGTTTTCCCAATGCCAGCCACTCCCTTTGTCATCACTGTTCTGATTGGTTCATCTCTTCCAGGTGAGGCTTTAAAGATGTCTTCATGTCTGATTGTTGTTTCTGGTCTGTCTGGTTTCCTGGATGCTGTTTCAATCTGTCTGATCTCATGTTCATCATTGACCTCTGCAGTCCCTCCCTCTGTGATGTAGAGCGGTGTGTAGATCTGATTCAGAAGGGTTGGGTTTCCTGCTTTAATAATCCCCTCAAACAGACACTGGAACTTCTTCTCCAGGTTAGACTTCAGTTTAGACTGACAACCTGCAGGACTTCCTGAATGAATACACAAGAAATAAGTAGCAATTATTTACTAATAAAGTAAATGTAAAATGTGGCAGGTTTAATTCCCCTAAAGATGGTAAATGGACTGTACTTATATAGTAGCCTTTTCTAGTCTTCACGACCACTCAAAGCACTTTACACTACATCTCATTCACACACTTTCATACACCGATAAAAGGAGCTGCCACACAGGGGAAGCTAACCATTTATACACATTCATACACCGTTGGCACAGCAACAAGAGCAATTTGGGGTTAAGTGTCTTGCCCAAAGACACATCGACAGGAGGAGCTGGGAATCGAACCGCCAATCGTCCAATTAGAGGAGGACCGCTCTACCTCCTGAGCCTCAGCTGCCCAGAATCCACATACAAACATATTTTCCTCCATCTGTTGAGACTTCAGAAAATGTCTCATTTATCCATCATGTTAAATATTTATAGAAATCCTCTTACTGCTCTGCAGACAGTCAGCCAGCTCCTCCTGCTTCATTCTCCTCAGGAAGTGCAGTGTGATCTTCAGAAATGCCTCTCTGCTCTTCCTCCTCTGCTTTTCCTCCTCACCGTCCAACACCTCCTCATCCTCACTCTGACTCTCTGAGCATTCTGGGTAATCTGGACTCAGAAGCTTCTGCATCTTCTTCAGCTCGTTCTTCACAAAAGTGACGATGTTCTCCTCCAGCAGCTGGAACAGAATAATATATGAATGACACAATCAAACTAACATCATGAAGCAAACATCAGATCCATGTTGGACACACTGACAATCCACTGGTCTACAAAGTGCAGCATGGAGATGATTGTGAACACAATAGATGTAAAAGTAGTTGTTGTACATGTACAGACCATAAATGTGGAGTCCAGGTGTGTTTGATGCTGCTGGGCAGACTGACCACTGGGAACCTCTGAGCTCTCCTGGTCCACTCTGTGGAGGAATCATGAAGAATGAGCTCACATTATGTCTGTCCACACAGAGACAAGCTAAAGGTCCATCAAGTGATAGTTGGATGTGAACAGAGAATCAGATGAGTCCCTGTAGTGGTAAAGCTTTACTAGTCCTGCTGATCCCACTGAGAATCAATAGCTCAGTCTGTTTGTAGCTTTCAGCTCAGAGTAACTTTGGTTTAGTCCCAACAGCTCTCACCAACCCTCCATACAGCTCTCCCTCCCTCACTGCACACTGCTGTAGGTCCTTTGAGCAAGGCAGCTATAGACAGTGTGTGGTTGTATCAGACCTGACTGACATTTTAAGTCTTAAATGTCAGTTTAATAAAAACAGAACATTCAATTTTACTTCCAGTATTAAATCCTTACCTATCATCAACATGATGCCTCTTCCTTGAAGTAAAACGATGTTTTTCAGTGTGGTCACTCTGTTTTTCCAGCTTCCTCCTAATAAACACAGGATGATGAAGTGAGGATATATCAAATATATTAGCAGCATTAGGAGCATGTACCTCCACAGAGGAATCATGAGGAATGTAACATTATTTTTGCTCTACAGGCTGAACACAGTTTTTGTGTTTTTTCATGTTTGTGTTCTGTTGTTATTTATTCCAATGAAAACCAGATGTAAACACTAATGTAAGCTGTGATGAAACATTCTGAGAGAGGAGATGGCTGACCACCTTTATATCTCATGAAGAAGTGTCAGAACAACAAGTCCATCTGTTTTCATCATCAGGTCTAAGTACCCACTGACCAATCACACAGCTGAGTTCAGGGGAGTCTGGACTGATGGATACTGAGATAAACACTGGCTGTCTTAATGTCTACAGTGAGGTGGGAACAGTTATTACAGACAATTTAGGATTCTTCCAGTAAAAGTCTGGTTTATGTTCTCATAAACATTGTGAGGTGACTGATAGTTGGGTCATTACCAAACTCTCCTGATTGAATCATCACTGAAACTGGAAGTAAAAGCTGAAGGGGTTGGGATTCATAAAATGTGACGTTGACAGGCGGGGTCTGCACAAAATGTAAACGGGGGGGCCGAGACCGGCGGCAATACCTGTCTCGCTCCCCATTGACCCTAATGTAATCGTCTTTTTTTACTTCAAAAGAATCTGACTCTGTCTTCTCACTGAGCTTACTCGCTCATTTTAAGGAATATCCTAATAAAATAAACACTGTCAGAATCTGCCGGCTTCTGTGTCTCTCACAGTGTTTTCTGTTTTTGGACAGGAGTTACGGTTTTCTCACAGTTTGCAATTGTTCGGGACCTTGTCAGAAGCCAAATTCTGGGGCATTTTGAGAATTTTTTCCAAGCAGATTCTCACATCGCCGTAGCAACCGTAGAACCTAAGCTGCCCTTAGCAACCTGTTGCTGGGCAGAAACTGAGCTACTTTTTTTTGATTGGCTAATTCCTGTCTGTCTGTTTTGCCAGTTGACCGAGCTAGCTCTCAGCTATAGCATCCATGTTTAGGGTTGAGGTGGTGACTTTGATTGACAGGTGACACTCGGTAGGGGGCGGGGCTTCAGCGAACTCGGCGGGAACGCCCACAGCGTTTGGGAGCAGAGACAGAAGCTGAATTTTACACAACTCTGAAGCCTAATTTCACATATTTAGCGATTTTTTTAATCATTCACATTTGGCAGGGTGGTTAACAACACACTTTTCTGTGGTATGTCAAACTCAGAACACATATTTATTCTTACTTTACAGGGACTTTAATTAGTTTAAATAAATATTATTTATGCTTAAATATGATTAACTGGAATATTGGAATTGAAATACTGGAATATTTTCCAAGCAGATTTCCAGTCATAAAAAACTATAATAAAATGTACTCTCTTAATGATAAGATTTACTTAATAATTTCATGACAGTTTGTTATTTGTTTTGATCAGGGTGACTTTTGAACTCTGGAAATAAATCGTGTACTCGTTCCGGCAGCAGCCCCGTGGCACTCAAAAGTACAATGGTACAACGATACAATGGTAGCTCACTGTTATCTGTGTGTGATTATGTTTGAATGTGTGAATCAGAAGCCAAACGTAAAACACTTTGAATAAAAATTAAAGGTGCAAAGTGTAATAATCGACCACCTGATCCAAACAAATAGGGGGCAGCAAATCGTCAGAAAGAAAATTTAAAGTAAAACTTCCGGTAGATACTTTTGTGATTTGTTTGTGCACGTAACAAGTGAAACAATCATTTCATGTATCAGACAGAAAATGGTGGATTAGTTTGACCAGTTTTCTTCACAGAGTTGTTAAATATCAGCAAGAAGATCAGTTATTCTGAGCAGCTGTTTGCATTCAGTTACAGCTTACTTCTTTGCAGCAGACGGTTGTTGTCCTTTAAAATTAAAAGGCTGATCAATTGACCAGTCACTCTTCATAGATACACAGCTGGGTTCAGGTCCAGGTCCAGGTCCATGTTCAGGTCCAGGTCCATGTTGAGAGGAGTCTGGTCTCTGATGGATCCTGATAGACAGAGAGGAAGAGCAGCAGGGAGGAAATTCACTGTTTAGTCTTCAGCCTCAGTAACTGTTGGAGAAACTAGCAGCTATCAACAAGAAAAGGATCAACACAGTAAAGTTGAATAAAGTCTGAACCTCAGGTGAAAAGAGGTTTTCTGCACATCTTTCAACAATGACAGAAACCTTCAGAGGAAAAGAGGAACTGTGGCACATTGATAGATTTCAAACAGACTCATGTTGAACACGACTGTGTCTTCATTAGAGTCAACATGGAAAAAGATAAAGCACCTTCACATATACAGTACACCTAGAATAGATGTACAGCTGGTTGAAGAGAAGTTTAAATCTATTGAATGATGGATGTGAGGACAGCAGTTTCCATCCTCCATACACTAACATCACATCAGAAACAGACCAATCAGAGTTCAGGGACAGAAAGTACAATTACTGTGAACAAATGAGCCTTTTGGACTAAATGAAGAACTGAGTGTGTCATGTTTATCTAAGTGATTATACTTGATGGATGCTGATCTATAAAATCAGTCAGTGTGCTCTCATCAGTTTTTCCTCTAAGGTTTGAAACTGTTCACACTGAATGATTTCTGCTCTCTCCTCAGTCTGTCTGACTGATGAAGAAACTCTGTCACACATCAACATGAACTGTGCTCCATCCTGCAGGATCATTGTAGACTGACAGGAACACTGAGGCCAGCTGTACACCTCACTGACCACCAGGGGGAGCTCACTGGTTACAGACCATTAATGTAAGACACTGCCAATACTGTGTGTAACCATGGTAACCATAGTTATTGATAGAGTTATAAAATGATTAAAACATTAAAACATTAAAGCTTTATCAAATCACTGTGACCAACAATCAATAAACATGAACTATAATCCTTCATAAAACAACCTGAGTATCAAAGTCCAGAACAACGTTTATATCAGGCTCTCATTCCACTGTTCTACTTTTATAGTTTTAATGACTTAATGTCAGAAATACATTCAGTGGCCACTTCATTAGGAACACCTCTACAATTTACTGAATCCAATATAACAGCTCTGCTATAAATTCTACTTTTACAAAGTTTGTACATTTTCAGTTCTTGTTGACTTGGTCAGAAATGTAATAATTCTAATGTATGTTTCTCATTGAGGTGATAGTGGCTGCTGGATTACTGGAGTGCATTATATATTCCACAGTGTTCCTAATATTTACCTCCATCATGTTTTTTAATGGAGTGTAAAAATATAACAATCACTGATACATATAAAGCTCAGCAGTCCAGCACCAGCAGCCACTATGATGTCTGGTAGCACCATCACAGCCTGGTATGAGATCAGGATCCAGACTCTTCTGGTTTCTGGTCCTGTGATGGTGGACTGAGTTAGTCAGCTCCACACGGTGCGTTTAAGTAACACCTGAAAACTGAGCTCCTTCAACCTTTTAGCACTTTTGGTGATTGTTGCACTACTTTCTTGTTGTTTGAGGCATTTCATAATGAACTCATCTATTATCAGTCATTTATTACTTTAATTATTAAAAACTAACCTTTGTTCAGCACTTTTTCTCATTTCACTTGTACCTGCTCAGATATACAACAGTTTGTAGCACGGCTCTTTCTCTGTTACGGAATTTTCCATCATTAATATGCACTGGGTCAAACTAGGATTTGCGGTGATAGCAAGGCCACACCAAATGTTGGGTTTAGACACTGTCTCCCCTTGAGATAGTGGTGAGCAGTGAGTCTGCTCCTTTTGGGGAAAACAGGAGGCATTCTGATAGTGTTGCTATAGCAGCAGAGGTCAGATATGTGTTTGACTGTTTTCCCTGAGTGGGGTAAAGGAAACTGGAGTCAGAGGTTTGATATAGTGTTAGATGTAGGACAAAGGTCCTGAGTGAGGTCTAAGCAATGTTTTGTCTATAGACCAGTAGACTAAATTCTGTATATTGTAGATGTGTTGGACCTGCCCATATTTGGGCGTGGCTCATCCTGTGGCATTATCTGTGTGGTTTAAAGACCTGGAGGACAGAAACTTCAGAATTGAAGGGAGCATCATATCATAACGTGTACTGATCATTTATTCACTTCTTCCTGATCAAGTAAATAAAGCTTTTCAATGCAAGACATCCTGGACCCCTGTCTACTCTCTCTTCTGACGTATGGGCTGCATAATTAAAATCTCTAACAGTCTCAGTCACTGTCCTCTAATGCTTCACTGTCTTTCCTGTCTTAAGAGTCAATTTGGATAAAAATGTGTGAAAATGACAAAATATAAAAGTGCTGCAACAGACTGATCAGTCCTCAGGGACACACAGCTGGGTACAGAGGAGTCTGAACTCTGCTGCTGGACACTTTTCAACCTACAAGCTTTCACAACAGGAAACAATCAGTAGAATCACATCTATCAGTCACTGTTTGTCTGTGATCATACAAACAGCCACAAATACTGTAGTTTGTGCACGTAACTACTGAAACAATCATTTCATGCATCAGACAGAAAATGGTGGATTAGTTTGACCAGTTTTCTTCACAGAGTTGTTAAATATCAGCAAGAAGATCAGTTATTCTGAGCAGCTGTTTGCATTCAGTTACAGCTTACTTTGTTTCAGCAGACGGTTGTTGTCCTTTAAAATTAATGAGACGAGGATTTGACCGATCACTCTTCATAGATACACAGCTGGGTCCAGGTCCATGTTCAGGTTCAGGTTCAGGTTCAGAGGAGTCTGGTCTCTGATGGATCCTGATAGACAGAGAGGAAGAGCAGCAGGGAGGAAATTCACTGTTTAGTCTTCAGCCTCAGTAACTGTTGGAGAAACTAGCAGCTATCAACAAGAAAAGGATCAACACAGTAAAGTTGAATAAAGTCTGAACCTCAGGTGAAAAGAGGTTTTCTGCACATCTTTCAACAATGACAGAAACCTTCAGAGGAAAAGAGGAACTGTGGCACATTTGCACATCAACATGAACTGTGCTCCATCCTGCAGGATCGTTGTAGACTGACAGGAACACTGAGGCCAGCTGTACACCTCACTGACCACCAGGGGGAGCTCACTGGTTACAAACCATTAAGACACTGCCAACACTGGTCCTGATTTACTAATATCCCAAATAAAGGGTACTAAAGTGCGTGTGCACGTTTGGCTAGCGTGTGTTTAGCAGGTGATCTACTAAGAATAACTGTGCAAATACCAACAGGTGCAGACAGCAGTATTTAAATGAGGGTTTTCTGTCTTAATGGAGAGTTTGGATGAGCAGAAAGCTGCAAGCGTAAAATGAAATGTGACGCATGGAATTAGGACTTCTAGTGGAAAAGGTTAACTAACATTGTGTGTAACCATGGTAACCATAGTCATTGGTTTCATTGAGTTATAAAATGATTAAAACATTAAAGCTTTATCAAATCACTTTGACCAACAGACTCCTCATAAACATGAACTATAATCCTTCATAAAACAACCTGAGTATCAAAGTCCAGAACAACGTTTATATCAGGCTCTCATATCAAATTCTGCTTTTACAGTTTTAATGAGTTAATGTTTAACTGAAACACAGTCAGACTGAACAGTGAGGATCAAACAGTATCAGCTGTAATGTGAAGTGTTGAGTGTAATACCTTTCCATGTTGGTAACCTGCAGCACCTGATGAAGACACACACAGGTTCATTATTATTCTTCAGTCTGACAGAAAAACTCATCAGGAAATCAAATGTTTGTTTCTACATGTAGACTCTGATTTAAAGGCAGCCAGCTGTTATTCTGAGGATTTACTGCTGGATGAACTTTGTGTGATGTAGGTCAGACATTAGCCATCATGATGAAGACAATTCAAAACAAACAAATGTCCACTTACTCAACTTCTTCCCATGTAGGTTTTCTCTGTGCAGCTCTCTGCTGTCTGGACCAGGTCTGTTTCAAAAAGAGTCTTATTCCTCTGAGAGCTTCGTCAGGCTGCTGTCACACTGAGACACTGAGACACTGAGACGCTGAGACGCTGACACACCAATAAAAGAATAAAGCAGTGTGACGCTGCAACTAAGAGCTCAAAGATCAGCTACGTTAATATAACACATATGTAACCTACAGCTGGAAAGTTGAAATGTAGGTTTTAAAGCACAGCCATGAACACAGATTGTTTTGCAGCCTGTTTTTGACATTTTTGAGGAGTTTGATGTGTGGTCAGCGCTGAGGTCTCTTCAGAAAGTTATTAAACAGTGAATGAGTTAAACTGGTCTTTTCCCCCCATTGTTTGTGTCTATTCTATTGAACCGTAGAGCCACGAATTCAGAAATTTGACTGATTTTTCAAATATATAAAATAATATATAAAAGTGCCTTTAAGATCCACGACAAAAAACACGTCAGTATCATCACTGTCATATACTCACCAAATACAGTATTTAAAATTTTAGAAATCTGATAATGCACACAAATGTTTGCCTACTGTTTAAAATCATTCATGATGCTGCTGCTCCTCTTCTGCTCAGAAAAAATAACAAGAGTCACTCGATCAGTTGTAAGGGGAGAGTGCAGTATCCGTAAACGTAGGACTTCATTTAGTAAATCATCTTTTTCTAATGTTGCCAGAAATCACTGGAACACTCATCCAACAGAGTTGATTACATGTGCGGACTTTAAAACATTTTCACGTCAAACAAAACGTTGGATGCTATCACAGCAAACTTGAAGACATTTGTGAGTGTGTGTTTGATGGGGGGGGGGGGGGGTCAAATTGTTTTAATGATGTGGGAATGTGTGTATTTATCATTTTGTAATTGCAATTTTGCACAGCTGTGAATTCTGTAATTGATTTTAAATTAAATATGTTCCATCAACCTGCCTGCAGGGAAAAATAGCAACTTGCTAAAAACCAGGTGCAATGCATCTCTCCTTGTTTTATACAGGGTTCATGTTTTATTGCGCACTGTCCCTGTTCAAAGAAAAAAGAAAAAGGAAAAAAAGATTAATTTAACAAAATCAATTCAATTCAATTCATTCAATGCCTTTACTGTCACAGCACAGCAGTGCAATGACATTGTGTGATCTCTGTGGCTAACACACATAAAAACAGCAACAATAACAAAATAAACCTGCAAACGACGAGACAAAATAAACACTATGGGTAGGTTGAGTTGTTCTTTCTATGTTTAGAGTCTCTTCATACACATCAACATATACCACCCTGACATACTGTTCACATGAGCAGACACACATTTGGGTTTCATCTGGCTGTGCAGCAGTGTTGATCTGGAGCAAACGTTTCTCTCCATATGAGGAACTACCAGTTTACATCTTTGAGAGTTATACTGCTCCTTTACGGTCGTCAGCTTGTGGAAATGAAGCTTAGCGAAAGTTCAGTCAGAAGACTCTAAAACATAAAGGCATAACTGTTAACTTCTGCCTTCTTCAAGCATGCTCATCTATTGCCTAGTTTTCTATGTTTAGGGCGTTATCTCAATTGTTGCCAGTCACCTGTCAATCTCAGCAACCAATAGCAAAACGCCACTTCAGCCTCAGCCTATCATCCTGCAGTGGTCCTTTTAAATGTGCCTCTCTCTCTCTGCTTCAGTCCTGTCATACAGCTGTTCCTGCGCCCCCCCCCCCCCCTTCTCCTCCTTCTCTACAGGATCTGCAGTCTATTCCCATCTGCATCTTCTCTTCAGTCTCATCAGCAATCACCACCACCAGTGTCTGGACTTCATGGGGGATCTACATATATATGCAGCCGTTCAGAGATGATTCCTCATGGAGTTCAAGCACCAAAGACTCATTACTAAGATTTTGTTCATTACATATTTACAATGTGATGTAATTTACATTTCCTGATTGAAATGTGTTCAGAAAGTCTGGTTTTCACTGTTTTATATTTTAAGCAGGATAACAGTTTATTATTGGCGTCATAGAGTAAAGATTGTATTCTGTTTCTGCTGTGTGTTGTGTAGATGCTGCAAATACACAGATAGACCTTCTTGTATCGGCACCATGTTTGGATCTGCTCACCTTGTCATTGGGTCTGAACACAGCAAAGCAAGTTCTGCCCTCTGCTGGTTAGTTAGTGAAACACATCAAACCTGTTGAAAGGAATCTTGGTGTTATTTGATATTAATTTAAGCTTTGAGCAGCACAATCTTGTTTTTAATCATCTTAGAAACATTTAAAACATAAAACCAATGAAATATTAAAGACAGAAAGTTTTATATGCTTTTATATCCTCACATTTAGACTCCTGCAACAGCCTTTTGACTCTAAACCAAACATCTATTAACTCCAGACTGTACAGAGGCTCTTCAGGACTTCTCTCCCAGCTGCAGCTCTGACCTAGTGCCATATGTACCTTCCTCGGGTAGAGGCTTTTATTTTAAGTTGAGTCTATGTTTGCTTTGACATGATGAGTTAAACTATGAATTATAAAAGCTAAAGAATGAAATAATAACAGAAGTCAGAATAAGCATGTTTTTCTTCTTGTTCTCTCAGTGGGATATTTGAGTTTCTCTCTGCAGTTTGACACTAGAAGATTGTTTTTGCTTCATCTGTTGAGGGAGGAAAGTTTTACCTGTGATGAACCAATCACAGTGCAGCTTACACCAGTGTGATGTGGAAACATGAAGCCTGCCGTGCACACACAGTTGTCATCCCTAATAAAGTAGCTGAACTTTTTGGTGCAGGAAACATTTTCATTATTTATTATTCAAAGCAGATTTCAATATATAAAACACAATATAATACACCCTAATACACCACCACCACTAGGTACAACCTCAATAATAAACAGAAAGCTGAATTATCATGTTAACAATAACTGTAACTGTACAAACTTGAAAAAAGTAGAATTTATAGCAGAGCTTTTGTACTTAATTCGATTCGATTGCACAGGTTTACCTAATGAAGAGTCCAGTGAAGTATAAGGGTTAGTGATGATGAATTCATAAATCCGTAAAAACTAGATTTAAAAGCAACATCAGGTTTGTTAAAGTGTACATTAAGTATTTTTGTTGGTTTCATGTCATGTGATGTTCCTCTTTCTACCTTTTGCTTGGGCTTCCTGGCCCAGCAGCCAATGGGCAGGAGTAGAGAGGACATGAGGGAAACAACTGCACCTGTGTAGTTTAGGCCTCAGTCTGTTTAGCTGCTGCTTTGTTAATCAGTCTCTCTTCTCTTCCTTCCAGGTTTCCACCAGACATTTCACTCGTCCACACACTGCTTTCATTACTGATTTAATTATTCTAGTTTTAAGTTCATAATGAATGTCATTTTAGAAGACTTATTCATCTGTTATTTACATTTTTGCTGCAGACTGAGCCGATTCATAACATTCATTTGAAAATACATTTTTTTTTTACCAAAAGTAAGACTGAATGCTCCTGAAAATGTCAAATGGTGTAACCACAAAAGAATGATACATATTACATATTTTATCACCTACAGTGTATTTAAGTGGACTTATACTAATAATGACTTCATTTAAAACATGTAAATGTTTCCTGATCTCCATGGTAACCAGAGTAAATGTAATATTTAGAACAATTGTATTCCATTACCTTTATTTAATATAAAGTTATAATGTAAGATCATGCCAAACTAGTTGATATGGTGTTTTATTGACAATTTACTGTTTTTAAGCAAGTTGAATTATTTGGTACAAAGTTTTTATGGTTACACCACTTAGACATTTTTGCCATAATCCTCTAATATATTCTCTCTAAATGGATTAAAAGCAGAAATTTGATGCTGGGTCCACACAAAAAGAATGTGTGCAAGTTATTCATACGTTTATTTTCACATTTTAACCCTTTAAATTTAAACTAAACCACATGGACAGGGCAGAACATGTATAAAAACCTCCAGCAGGTGTCAGTAACAACAACATGACTGTGAAATACCAGAGAAGAAGAAGTTTGAACATGGTGGAAACCTGGTAAACAGCTGATCGTCTGTCTGCGTTTTAATGAAAGTAAAAAACTTAAACTAAACTAAACTAAACTAAACTTTACTTTGCTGTCTTATTCTACTCATCTGCTCACCTCAGGCTGGTTTCTGCTAACACTAATCAGCTGCAGGTGACTGATATGATCCAGTGTCTTTCTGGTGAGTCTCTGATCCAGATTTAACTACATTATGTTTTATAATCAGGATAGAGCCACAACCTTCACATGACTAAAGATAAGTGTCATAATATGTGCAGTCTAAGTTCTTCTAAGGTAACATAGTGTGTTTATGTGTCTGTAATGCTTCACTTCTGTTACTCAGTAAATACTGTAGGCTAGTATTCACAAAGACAGCACTCATCTTATCGACACTCCAACATGAACTAGTGTCGCTGCTTGATGGAAATGTGTCATCAAATGTGTTGAAGCTGTTTTGCTTTTATAACTTCTAGTACATTCACTACAGTACAGGTACTTTACTTTAGTACTTCCTTTTCCTGCTATTTAATACTTCCACTACACTACATTACAGAGGAGATATTTAGGTTTTTTTTACAGCTATTATTATGATATAAAATAAAAAAGAAATGATCTATTAAATATGATAAAGTGTGAATTAGCCTCAGACATCAGTGTAACATCACAGCAACATCAGTCAAATGCACTTGATCATCTACATGTTGAACCTACTGCATAAAGGGCCATAATGTGAGATCAGCTGATTCAATGAGTCGACTGGTGTGTGTAGGTTCAACTCACTGAACACACACTGAGCACTTTGTTAGGAACACCTGTACAATCTACTGCAGTCCAACAACTCTGCACTAAATACTGCTCCAACAAAGCCTCTATATATCCAGTCATTCTATTTGAAGGGTTTGTGCTGCTCTTCGCTTCACTGCAGCTCCATGATGCCATCTAGTGGACTGATTGAAGTACAGCAGCTGATGGCAGCTTGCTCTGCCTCACACTGCTGTCTGGCTGCATTCACACTGATATATAACAGAGAATAACAGCCAATCACAGGAGGAGCAGCTGGTATTTAGGATGTAAAGGATGATCTGTGTTTCCTCTCCAGATGAAGGTAGAAAGTGTGTGTGACTGATGTGGATGTGACTTCAGCAGCATGGATCAGAGTGAGGACAGAGAGGAGGGAGTCCCTCCCTCTAAAAGCTCTCTGTGTGGGGAACATGACAGCCAGACCAAAGCTCAGAGGTGAGATGAGGATCTCTAACTGTCCATCACTGTTCTCCACCATCATTATTCATATTCAAAGCTCTGTGTGTGTTGTGTTGAAGGACAAAGAGGCCTGAACCTGGACCTGAACCTGAACCTGGACCTGAACCTGGACCTGAACCCGGCTGTGTGTCAGTAGAGAGTGATCGGTCCATGGAGCGCCTGTTACTCTTTAAAAGAGAGCTGTCAAGCCCAAGTTTAGAGGAGTTGAGTAAAAAGAGGAGGTGAGTAGCTCTGAAAGCTTCCAGATGGACTGTTGGTGGGTTTTCTGTATAGAAAGTCTGTCACACTTCTCATGACCCGAATATGTTTCTGTTTTAATAAATGTTTCAGTCCATGTGAGAGTTAAATCAAGTAGATATCTTTCAATTACAGTTCTTACAGTGTCTCCCGCAGGGTTTAGTGAGAATGTGGAGTGAACCTTGGACCCTCTAGGGAGGTCTGTAGTCTTGGTCCTGTGGAAGTAGATTTTGTAATTTTTTTCAGGCACAGACACCTTTATTGATAATGGATATACAGGAAATCATTGGAGAGGGGGGGGGTGACATGCAGCAAAGGTCCTCCGGCCGGGATTTGAACCGGGGTCGGCTGCGTACGTGGTTCTAACCACTCGACCACCTGCGCTCCCATTTTGTACATTTTTTAAAAAGTTGAATGCATCGATTTGGTGGATTATGAGACTAGATACATGAATAACTTGTGGTGATCACCTGTGGTTTCATAATGAACCAAAAATATTTTTCCACTTCTCATTATAATATAAAACATCTCTAATGTTGTGTTTTGTGCCGTTACTCCAGCAAAGCCGACTAGGAATCCACACAGGAAGTGAGACATGAATCCACACTGACTCCGTCTTCTGTAAACAGCCGAGAGGTTAAACTGCCTTCTGACAGACAGCCGACATTTACTGAACCAAAACACTTTTAATGTTGGCTCCACAGGAAGAATTTGAGAGTGTTTGTATTTATTGATTTCCTTGATTTTATTTTACGTGCCCACCGTAGCAAGTGAGGCGACTCTGCATGTCACAGACAGAGTGGGAGCAAATCAGTCAATGCAACTTTACAGATACAGTGGAATAATGTGTTTTCACTCAGCTGGTAGAGCTGGATGATTGTGTTGAAGGTGGAGCTGAGGTCCACAGACAGGGTACTGAGTTAGGTTCCTGAAGAGTTTGGGTGCTGGAGGATGAGGGCCATGTTGACTACACTGTCTGCAGACCTGTTTCTTAGGAGGTCCATGAGTGCATCAGTGATGGATTTGAGGTTCGGCAGCATAAAGTGATCAAACAACTTTGTGAGCACAGATGTCAGGGCGACGGGTCTGGAGTCATTAAGTCATGTGACCTGTGGTTTTTTGGGGACTGGGATTGTGGTGGAGGAAAAACACATCACAAAATATTACTGGCATGTAAAAACCTTATCGTATGCCTACTCTCATAGAGAAGAGAGAAGAGAGAGAGGCAGGCACTCAGTAGCATCCTGCACAATAAGGAGCAGCCATTGTTTGGTGTTTTTAGTGAACTGAAGAGCTGCTTTATGAGGTTGAAGTGAGGTTTATACTGGTACAGTGAGGTTTATACTAGTACAGTGAGGTTTATACTGCTGCAGTGAGGTTTATACTGGTGCAGTGAGGTTCTTTAATGAACATTGCTGTTGACTGCTGAGTGTTGTGGATTGTTTGATTGATGTTGATGTGGTGCTTTTGCTCTTATCTTGTATTGCCTGAGTCTGGATGTTTCCTGCTGTATGTTGGCTTCAATTTCCCCTCCGAGGGATTACTAAAGTACTTCTCAAAACTTTTTGTTAGAAATGTTAAAGAACAATCAAAGAAACCCTGTAGACTAGACTGTTGATTCTCAGTGGGATCAACACTACAAGCCACACCTTTAGCTTGTGTTTGTCTCTGTGTGGACAGACATAATGTGAGCTCATTCTTCATGATTCCTCCACAGAGTGGACCAGGAGAGCTCAGAGGTTCCCAGTGGTCAGTCTGCCCAGCAGCATCAAACACACCTGGACTCCATATTTATGGTCTGTACATGTACAACTACTACTTTTACATCTATTGTGTTCACAATCATCTCCATGCTGCACTTTGTAGACCAGTGGATTGTCAGTGTGTCCAACATGGATCTGATGTTTGCTTCATGATGTTAGTTTGATTGTGTCATTCATATATTATTCTGTTCCAGCTGCTGGAGGAGAACATCGTCACTTTTGTGAAGAACGAACTGAAGAAGATGCAGAAGCTTCTGAGTCCAGATTACCCAGAATGCTTAGAGAGTCAGAGGGAGGATGAGGAGGTGTTGGACGGTGAGGAGGAAGAGCAGAGGAGGAGAAGCAGAGAGGCATTTCTGAAGATCACACTGCACTTCCTGAGGAGAATGAAGCAGGAGGAGCTGGCTGAGCGTCTGCAGAGCAGTAAGAGGATTTCTATAAAGATTTAACATGAATGATAAATGAGACATTTACTGAAGTCTCAAGAGATGGAGGGAAATATGTTCATATGTGGATTCTTTAGGGGGATTAAACTGCCAGATTTTCTTTATGAATAAATCTTATTTCTTGTGTTCATTCAGGAACTTTTGCTGAAATGTGTCAATATAAACTCAAGTCTAACCTGCAGAAGAAGTTCCAGTCTGTGTTTGAGGGGATCACTAGAGCAGGAAACCCAACCCTTCTGAATCAGATCTACACACCGCTCTACATCACAGAGGGAGGGACTGCAGAGGTCAATGATGAACATGAGATCAGACAGATTGAAACAGCATCCAGGAAACCAGTCAGACCAGAAACAACAATCAGACATGAAGACCTCTTTAAAGCCTCACCTGGAAGAGATGAACCAATCAGAACAGTGATGACAAAGGGAGTGGCTGGCATTGGGAAAACAGTCTTAACACAGAAGTTCACTCTGGACTGGGCTGAAGACAAAGCCAACCAGGACATACACTTCACATTTCCATTCACTTTCAGACAGCTGAATGTGGTGAAAAAGAAAAAGTACAGCTTGGTGGAACTTGTTCATCACTTCTTTACTGAGACCAAAGAAGCAGGAATCTGCAGGTTTGAAGAGTTCCAGGTTGTGTTCATCTTTGACGGTCTGGATGAGTGTCGACTTCCTCTGGACTTCCACAACAATGAGATCCTGACTGATGTTACAGAGTCCACCTCAGTGGATGTGCTGCTGACAAACCTCATCAGGGGGAAACTGCTTCCCTCTGCTCGCCTCTGGATAACCACACGACCTGCAGCAGCCAATCAGATCCCTCCTGAGTGTGTCGGCATGGTGACAGAGGTCAGAGGGTTCACTGACCCACAGAAGGAGGAGTACTTCAGGAAGAGATTCAGAGATGAGGAGCAAGCCAGAACCATCATCTCCCATATCAAGACATCACGAAGCCTCCACATCATGTGCCACATCCCAGTCTTCTGCTGGATCACCGCTACAGTTCTGGAGGATGTGTTGAAAAGCAGAGAGGGAGGAGAGCTGCCCAAGACCCTGACTGAGATGTACATCCACTTCCTGGTGCTTCAGTCCAAAGTGAAGAATGTCAAGTATGATGGAGGAGCCGAGACAGATCCACACTGGAGTCCAGAGAGCAGGAAGATGATTGAGTCTCTGGGAAAACTGGCTTTTGAGCAGCTGCAGATAGGCAACCTGATCATCTATGAATCAGACCTGAAAGAGTGTGGCATCAATATCAGAGCAGCCTCAGTGTGCTCAGGAGTGTTAACACAGGTCTTTAAAGAGGAGAGAGGGCTGTACCAGGTACCAAGGTGTTCTGCTTCGTCCATCTGAGCCTCCAGGAGTTTCTGGCTGCTCTTCATGTCCATCTGACATTCATCAAGTCTGGAGTCAATCTGCTTTTAGAGGAAGTCTTTAAAGACAAACCTAAACTAAATCATCTCCATCATGGTGCTGTGGACGAAGCCTTAAAGAGTCCAAATGGACACCTGGACTTGTTCCTCCGCTTCCTCCTGGGTCTTTCACTGCAGACCAATCAGACTCTCCTACGAGGTCTACTGACACAGACAGGAAGTAACTCATACATCAATCAGAAAACAATCGAGTACATCAAGAAGAAGATCAGTGAGAATTTGTCTGCAGAGAGAAGCATCAATCTGTTCCACTGTCTGAATGAACTGAAGGATCGTTTTCTAGAGGAGCAGATCCAATGGTACCTGAGATCAAGAAGACATTCTCCTGCTCAGTGGTCAGCTCTGGGCTTCATCTTACTGTCATCAGAAAAAGATCTGGACGTGTTTGACCTGAAGAAATACTCTGCTTCAGAGGAGGCTCTTGTGAGGCTGCTGCCAGTGGTCAAAGCCTCCAACAAAGCTCTGTAAGTACTCGGTTGGATTTATTAATTTCAGTAGTTGCTACATTTTTAACATGACAGAAAAATAACTTTTTACTTTTTTAAATTTCCTGTCTAGGCTGATTTTGTGTAACCTCTCAGAGAGAAGCTGTGCAGCTCTGTCCTCAGTTCTCAGCTCCCAGTCCTCTAGTCTGAGAGATCTGGACCTGAGTAACAACAACCTGCAGGATTCAGGAGTGAAGCAGCTTTCTGCTGGACTGGAGAGTCCACACTGTACACTGGAAACTCTCAGGTCAGGATTCACCAAACCAGTTTTACTAAACTTCAGCAGCAGAGAATTACTTACAGAGTTGCTTCCACCGAGGGTTCCCCACCCAGCAGAGAACACAGACAGGTGTCGTTTAAACCCTTTTAAGGCTGCGTTGCACCTCCACTGTCTGTGTGCAACCTTCAGTCATCCAGCCACTACTGCAGAGACCACTGAGCTTATCAACTCACCTAGTGCTGCTCCTGCTGAGCCATCTCTGCCCAAACCACCTCCACACTATTTAATACTATAGATTTGACAGATTTCCTCTAAACGTTTCAAAAACAGTTGTACCTGGATAGTGGAAGTTCACAGATGGTTCCTCCAGCACCAGTTACAGGCCACAGAGAAAACCTGTATACTTTGTCTGGTGGGTACTTTGATGAACCACTCTGAAGTTTCATTTTATGATTATTCACTCTTCATAAATTTATCAGAATATTTTTTACCATTTAGATCACAATGACGGAGTAAAACATGTTGCTGACTTTTCCCATCTGGCTGGATGCTCAACTTTCTGAACCTGAATGAATTCATAATTTAGTCAGTCAGTTTGCAGTTGGTTGTATCTGACTGAACGCAGCAGTACTCTAACTTTATGATGTGTGTTGTGTGTTTGCAGCCTGTCAGGATGTCTGATCACAGAGGAAGGCTGTGCTTCTCTGGCCTCAGCTCTGAACTCCAACCCCTCCCATCTGAGAGAGCTGGACCTGAGCTACAATCATCCAGGAGACTCAGGAGAGAAGATCCTGTCTGCTGGACTGGAGGATCCACACTGGAGACTGGACACTCTCAGGTATGGACAGACAATGTGTGATAGAGGAGAAATATTTTGAAACCCTTCATGTGTGTCCTGATAGCAGCCATTATATCCTTGTTTCCAACCCAGTTGTCAGACTGAAATTGCGGTTTAGAAAACATCTTAGAAATACTTTTTAAATATTCCCTGATGCTTAGGCCCAGCAGGCCTACTGGGCCTGCAATACAGTGGTGGAAACCCTGAAAGCCCAACCCCACATTAGAACAGAATAATAAAACAGTAGACTAGAGCCATGTAACGTCCATGTTAGCATGCTGAAAGAGAACGTGCTGCTCTGACCCCCCTCCTCCTTTCAGCCTGCAGCCTGCTGGAGAACGATGGTTGACACCAGGTCTGAGGAAATGTAAGTGTGCTTTTATTTCATTCATCAAACTGTGACATCACTCATTCACATCCTGCTGAGGATGAAGACGATGTCATCATCAATAACTGCAGCTGTATTGTGTCTCGTTCTCTCCATCAGATGCCTGTGAACTGGAACTGGATCCAAACACGGTGAACAGAAACCTCAAACTGTCTGATAACAACAGGAAGGTGACACATGTGGAGGAGAAGCAGTCATATCCTGATCATCCAGACAGATTTGATGTCTGGCCTGAGCTGCTGTGCAGTAATGGTCTGACTGGTCGCTGTTACTGGGAGGTCGAGAGGAAAGGAAAGGTTCACCATGTTCCCCACATGTAAATGACTGCACTCATATAGCACCTTCCTAGTCCTCGGATCACTCAATCACAGGTGGACAAGCTCTAAGTACGTCAGTTCATACCTGGCTTTGGATTGAGTCTTCACATCTTCACCACTTGGGATCGGATCTCACTTACTCGTTCTATATACAAAGAAAGACCAACATCATTTCCATTTTTAAAGACACAATACAGAGCTGCTTCAGCCATGAGTCACAGCAGTTATTCAGAGCTCAGAGTTGATTTTTTAAACTTCGAACAGCAGCAATTGTCCAAAAATATGGTTTGAAAAGAAAACACTGCACAACTAAATACCAAATTATTCAGGACAAGAATCCATTAGTGGACTTTCTGGACCGCAGCTGTTTTTACAAAATGTTTAGAAAACTTAAAAATATGTAATAATCTGAAGATGATTTGGCAGAAAGATTTGAGTTGTTACCATAGACTGTATATAAGAAATGGACGTAACACCTGTGACGTCACCCATTGGTTTGTGGACTGCTGCTCGGAGGCCAATAGTATCGGATCTGAGCAGCGCCATCTTGAACATTTCAGGTGCATGCTGGGAAAAATAAAAACATGGATTCTACTTATATGGGCATCAGGAGGAGCATGAGGCGCCCTCCTGAACCTGTGAACCAATCAACCTGTCAATCACCACGTAGCCACGCCCTAATGCATACCCTGCTTTATCGTCACATATAAAATCAGGGAGGCCAAAATGTCCCAAATGAACATCATACTGCATTGAAGAAGGCTTTAAACTAGCGATTGAGACCATAAACACATTTTGAAAACGTTTACTGAGGTTAGAAATCAAGTGAGAAGATGGTGAATTCTCCATTGACTTGTATAGAGACGGAAGTCCTTTTGACACCAAAACGGTCGCCCCCTGGTGGCCTTTTGATAGAATGCAGTTTTAAGTTACTCTTGTGTCGGCCTCATTTCAGAGGACCTGAACTCCCCGCCTGGTTGTGACTGAAAAATGATGCTATGGACTATGCTAGAGATTGTATCGAATGAAAAAATGTTGACTGTTGTGAATTTCAGGTTGTCATGGGAACCAAACTCACTGTGAAGATGCAGCTGTAGATTTGTTTTTGTTGTTTTTTTGGCTTTTGGTTTTTAGTTCTGAGGTGTGTGTGTGTGTGTGTGTGTGTGTGTGTGTGTGTGTGTGTGTGTGTGTGTGTGTGTGTGTGTGTGTGTGTGTGTGTGTGTGTGTGTGTGTGTGTGTGTGTGTGTGTGTGTGTGTGTGTGTGTGTGTGTGTGTGTGTGTACATTTCTTTTCTCTCTTAGATAATTTATGTGCTTATAATTTGTGCATTCAACATGTGCCTATGATATATAATGAAAAGATAGTAATGATGCTTTCTGTTCAAGCTCAGGTGGGTTTATATATAGAAACTTGAAAAATAAAATGTTCTTAAAACTTAATTTTGAGTTTTCGGATTTTAATACATATGGAAGAATACGAAATGTTAAAAAAAGAATGGACCGACCCTTTAACTTCTCACCACACAGTTCACATGGTTGTTTAATGACTAACAAGTTGCATTGTGGGTGATGTTGGTGCCAGGTTTTTGAAAAGAAATAAAAAATGATTTATGATTGAGGAATAAAAAGGTGTCATCTTTCTGATGCATTAATTTGATCCTTTATAAGAAAAACCCGCCATGAGTCAAACTGAACTCTAGGGAGGACAAAGGACTCAGGTTTGAATGTCAGCACTTATAAAATATAACAGAAGGTTTGTGGACAGATAATTACCATCAGTGAAATTGGCTCTGTGTGTTTGTTCAGTGCTGAAAGAAACGGTTCATTTTATAAACCAACGTCTGGTCTCTGTCTCAGTGGTCCAAGATGACGGAGATGAGTATCAAGATCAACAAGTTGTTCAGTATCACTGCTGACGTTGGTATTTATTTAGCTGGTGAATAATATGCAATGTGATTAGTTTCCATTAAACTGACACCATGCAGTTTCTTTTCTCCACCAGATGGCGACAAACCTTCAGTTTAGAGTCGGTCGAGGGAGAGACAGCGAGGCCCGTCAGGGATTGACCCTGCTACTTACCGGAGACAGATGGACAGCGCTCTGCAGCTGAAATGGAGCTCCTGTAGTTGGTGTCCAGCCTGGAGATCCTGGCGCCAACCCTAGCTAGCAAGTCTTCAAACTGAGCAGCAGTCAGCCTGAAGTACCGCTCCAGACGGAGCTCCTGTAGGAGACGGTGGAACTCACTGAGCTCTGTGCGCCTCCGGAGGATATCATGCAGCCTGAAACGATGCAGCGTTTTGTGCTCAGACGTGTCTCAGACTTCCAGAGCAGGTACAGCGCAGCGATAGTTCTGATCTCAGCCATGGTTGATGAGAGAAGAAGCAATGTTGTTGTTATCTAGTGAAAATGGGCGGGCTCACAAATTTACATTATGGTCACACAAATGGTCTCACGTCCAAACTTGAGTGAGTAGCGAGACAGATTCTCGTATGTTGCGCGAGTAACTTGCGTTCATCGCGTTTGGCGGGAACGCTCCTTTAGACCAATCGTACTAACCCCCCCCCCCCCTTGATTTACTTTAGACTCAGTCCAACCAGTCAGACTGCACACAGTCTGACTGGTTGGACTGAGAGCTGCAGAGTGATGAAGTTCATGAGACATAGTTCAGTAAGTAGAGTTTGATTATAAAGGGACGCGTTTTCTTCCTAGTTTGTGAGAAATGAATCACTAATCTTACACTCGCCCTTAATCTTTCAAATTTGACCAACAGATCAGTTGTAAAGAAGTGTCCTTCAGCTCAGACTTCAAGCTGCAGGTCTATCTTCCTCTGAATGAATGTGAGTTATTCGTTAGTTCAGGATCCATCACACTGGTGTAAGCTGCACTGTGATTGGTTTAAAACTAATTATCATCACAGATAAAACTTTCCTCCCTCAACAGATGAAGCAAAAACAATCTTCTAGTGTCAAACTGCAGAGAAACTCAAACATCCCACTGAGAGAACAAGAAGAAAAACATGCTTATTCTGACTTCTGTTATTATTTCATTCTTTAGCTTTTATAATTCATAGTTTAACTCATCATGTCAAAGCAAATGTATAGACTCAACATGGCACTAGGTCAGAGCTGCAGCTGGGAGAGAAGTCCTGAAGAGCCTCTGTACAGTCTGGAGTTAATAGATGTTTGGTTTAGAGTCAAAAGGCTGTTGCAGGAGTCTAAATGTGAGGATATAAAAGCATATAAAACTTTCTCTATCTTTAATATTTCATTGGTTTTATGTTTTAAATGTTTCTAAGATGATTAAAAACAAGATTGTGCTGCTCAAAGCTTAAATTAATATCAAATAACACCAAGATTCCTTTCAACAGGTTTGATGTGTTTCACTAACTAACCAGCAGAGGGCAGAACTTGCTTTGCTGAGCTGAGACCCAATGACAAGAATCTCATCTGAGCTCAAACAGCTTCAGCTCCCGAACCCATCTTACCCCATCTTAACCCATCCTAACACACCCTAACCCAAACCCATCCTGATCCCATTCAAACAAATATGAGAGAATAAAAGACACAAAGAAATAAAACCAGTCCAGTTTGATAATAATTTAATATTTATTATCTAAGGCCGGCAGGTCTGATGATCAGCTGCAGAGGATTCAAATATAAAATACCACCTGCACAAAGTGATAAAAGAAGAAATACAAAAAGCTCACTTCAAACTGCTAATAACACAGTTCTCATTATTATTATTATTAGTTTTAATTATTCATTTATTTAAACTAAGAATTAGACGCAGGAAGCTTCTGACCACATGCATCGCTTTCAAAATAAAACACATGATTTTATTGTGGGACTAAACAGGAAACACGACTTTAAAAAACATTTAACTTTTATTAACTTTGGACGAATAAAACCAAAAGTTTGATGATGTAACATAATCTTAGAAGAACACTTATCTTCTCATATTGACCTAAAATCATTTTAATTGGGGCTCAGACTGACTTTTACTTTCACTATCTATGGATCTAGTAGATTATTGTAGGAATATTATTATTATTTTATAAAATATCTTTAAATGTCAAATTATTGAGTTTAAATGAGAAATAAAGAAGATGATTCAGAATAGCTGCTGATTATTTTTCAAATCTGCCTTTAAAAACTTTCCGCTGATGTGGGGTAATAGTGGGGGCGTAGTGGGGGGGGGGGGGGGTTACTGGGGGGGGGGTAATAGTGGGAGGGTATGGGGGGAGTAATGGGGGGGGCAGGTGTGATAAACTGAGCTGAAGCTAAAATAATTAAAACATGATGAAGATCTGTGAGCTTCGTTTGGATGGAAGACTTTCACTCTGCTCCTCAAATACATTCAAGATCTGATTCAGTGCAAGCTGGGGGGGTAACGGGGGGGGGACTGAGGGGGGGGGTGTGAACAGAGAGGGGGGGGGACTGAGGGGGGGGGTGAACAGAGCGGGGGGTACTGAGGGAGGCGGGGTAACAGAGATAGGGGCGGGGTATGTTCTGGATTGGGACAAGGAGACGGTCTCTCTTCTCTGATTGGACGGTTGGAGCAGGATCAGCCCATATAAGGATACTTCCACTCTCTGAGCGGGACGAAGGTCTGTTTGACCACCTGAGGCGACGTCCACCTCAGAACATAGTGGGGACCTCCTGGTTTATCATTAGTGCCTGGAGAGAGAGATCAGCTGTTAGGATCTACTGAGGATCTACCTGAAGATCTGCTGGATCTACCTGAGGATCTACTAGATCTACTGGATCTACCTGATCTACCTGCTGCCTCTCAGGTAATCAGCAGCAGAGTCTCACCTGAAGCTCTGGCGCCGCCAAACGGTTGCTGAGCAACGACGGATCCGGTGGATTTATCGTTGACGTAATAGTTTCCGGCGGCGTTTCTCAGAACTTTGGCGGCTTCGTCGATGACGCTCCTGCAGAGAGAAACAGATTCAACTGTGTTACTATGGCAACGCTCCTGCAGAGAGAAACGGGAGCGTTGTTACTATGGCAACGAGTTAAATCATCATAACTAGAGCTGAGTAACGTTTAAATAGTGACGATAACAGCAGCGTTAAACTGGTCCTGAAACTTTATCATGTGAACAGAAGCTTTAACTAACGGCTGCAGTGATTGGCTGTGAGGGATCCGTCATTCTGCAGCTCTCGGTGCTAAAAGGATCGACTGACGAAGACGAGTATTGATTAATTACACTCGATACCTGAATGGTCAGAGGTCACCAACATGCTGCAGGTTTCAGGCTCCTCTCTAAACACACCTGAACCTAATAACTAACTCATTATCAAGCACTATTAGGTTCAGGTGTGTTTAGAGAGAAGCCTGAAACCTGCAGCAGGTTGGTGACCTCTGACCTTTCAGGTATCGAGTGTAATAAATAAATACTCAGTAGTATTAATTTATTTAACTTATTAAACATAATTTCTGCTGCTGTTTAAAATGAATTAAAATGATCCAGTTTCGGTCCAATGAGCTGATGATGAAAGTCTGTCTGATGTTTGATGTAACGTGAGCGAAGAGGAAGAGGAGGAAGATGATGAAGGAGAGGAAGAGGAGGAGGAGGATGAAGATGAGGATGAGGATGAAGAGTCTTACTGGTCCTGGGCGAACACGGCTCCGGTCAGCGCGTAGGGAGACGTGCTGTCGATCAGATGAAGAACTTCTTTATAATCGTTTTCTGGATAAACATAAACGCTCAGAACGGGTCCGAAGATTTCCTGAAAGAGAAAGAAGAGAAATTAATATGAAGGATTTTAATATCATGTTATAATGTTTACACATAAATCAGTTAAAGTAGATTTAAAAGCAGCATCAGCATCTATAATGTAAGATCATAACAAACTAGTTGATATGGTGTTTTATTGACAATTTACTGTTTTTAAGCAAGTTGAATTATTTGGTACAAAGTTTTTATGGTTACACCACTTAGACATTTTAACCATAATCCTCTAATATATTCTCTCTCAGTAAACCAGATGGACCATAAACTCACTGACCCTTAAACACACAGAGAGGCTCAGTAAAGCAAACAGCAGTTTCAGCTCCTTTATGTTAATAACCCTTTAATTTAACGTCTGAACGGCTCGATGAGCTGCTGCGTCTCCACCGGCCCAGAGTCTGCTGCAGCTGCTCTTTGTGTCCATTAGATATAATCATACATACATATATATATATATATATAATTATCATTAACTGACCTCCTTCATGATGGCCTCCCGCGGGTCTTTGGACTCGATGATGGTCGGCTCTACGTAATAACCTTTCTTATCATCACAGTTTCCTCCTGCGATCACTTTCAGGTTCGGGGACGACTTTGCGTGATCGATCCACTTCTTTATACGAGCGAACGACTGCAGGAGCAGAAACAGCAAGTCATAGTCAGTAATGTTATTAAATATTAAATAAAGTGTTTAATAAATGAACTCACCTTGTCGTCGATCACAGCGGAGAAGAAGGTGCTGAAGTCTTCAACCGGCTGACGAGAAACAATTTAAATATAATTAATTAATAATAAATAATAAATAATTAATAAATAAATATCTCAGGGCTTTAAACTCACAGCTGAAATCTGAATAAACTGAATATAAATCAACACTTCTGATGTTAATATGAGATGATGCAACACATTTTATTATTTTCTGACATTTTATAAACAAAATTAATATTAATAAAACAAATCTTTATGTTCAATTTGGTAAAAAGTCTTAAAGTGTTTTTAGTAGATTTGGCAGATTTTAAGGTTTACACATCTGCATTATTACAGAGTTAGATCACAAATATGATCATTTGTTATTTTTCTGGTTTTCTCCATTTTTATGAATGAAGAAAATTAACTTTTAACTCTGTTCATGTTCATTTCATTATTATTAGTGCCACGGGTGCTAAGCTCCGAGGCCCGAGGCACTCCCTCAGCAGCTCGATCGGGAAAGAGGTGCTATTATTTGGATTGTTGAAATTCCAATTTTTTTATTCCCAAAAAAACGGGATAATTCCCCATTGGAAATGAATGGGAATTTTTTTTTTAAACCACAAAATTTCACCTTTTCACAGCGATTGGGAGCAGAGACAGAGGCTGATTTTAACACAACTTTGAAGCCTAATTTCACATATTTAGTCATTTTTTTAATCATTCACATTTGGCAGGGTGGTTAACAACACACTTTCCTGTGGTATGTCAAACTCAGAACACATATTTATTCTTTCTTTACAGGGACTTTAATTAGTTTAAATAAATATTATTTATGCTTAAATATGATGAACATTTACTTAATATTTTCAGGGATGTTAAGTTGAGAATAAAGTACATTACACTTGATACTGACTAGTAAGATGTATTTAATACTGGAAACCAGAATATGATCAGGGTGACTTTTGAACACTGGAAATAAATCGTGTACTCATTCCGGCAGCAGTCCCGTGGCACTCAAAATTTACCTGGAATTTTCTGGTCTTTTTATTTTATACCCTTTTCTGATGCGTTTGATGTCTTTTAGTTTAAATGTGATATAAAGTAATAGAGTATTAGTTAGTCTTACGTCTCCCACGGCGATGTGTTTGTGGATGTCGAGCAGCTTCTGTCGGATCGTGGGCCAGATGCTGTCGGGAACGTACATCCTGGAGCAGGCCGAACACTTCTGTCCTCCGTACTCAAAGGCGGAGCGGATCGTCCCCGTCACCACGCTGTCAACGTCCGCTGACTTATGCACAAAGTGGAAATTCTTCCCTCCGCACTCTGAAAACGAGAAGAGACAGAAAACACTCTGAATGAAATGTTTTAGTGTCCATGTGGTTTAGTTTAAATTTAAAGGGTTAAAATGTGAAAATAAACGTATGAATAACTTGCACACACTTTTTTTGTGGACCGAGCATCAAATTTCTGCTTTTAATCCATTTAGAGAGAATATATTAGAGGATTATGGCAAAAATGTCTAAGTGGTGTAACCATAAAAACTTTGTACCAAATAATTCAACTTGCTTAAAAACCAGGAGGGGAGTTCTGGTCCTCTGAAATGAGGCCAACGCGGAAGTAACTTAAAACTGCATTCTATCAAAAGGCCACCAGGGGGCGACCGTTTTGGTGTCAAAAGGACTTCCGTCTCTATACAAGTCAATGGAGAATTCACCAACTTCTCACTTGATTTCTAACCTCAGTAAACGTTTTCAAAATGTGTTTATGGTCTCAATCGCTAGTTTAAAGCCTTCTTCAATGCAGTATGATGTTCATTTGGGACATTTTGGCCTCCCTGATTTTATATGTGACGATAAAGCAGGGTATGCATTAGGGCGTGGCTACGTGGTGATTGACAGGTTGATTGGTTCACAGGTTCAGGAGGGCGCCTCATGCTCCTCCTGATGCCCATATAAGTAGAATCCCTGTTTTTATTTTTTCAAGATGGCGCTGCTCAGATCCGATACTATTGGCCGCAGTCCACAAACCAATAGATTTATTATATACAGTCTATTGTCTGACATTTATAATAATTAAATATTTAAATCTCACCTCCTGCCAGTCGTGGAAAGGTCTTGTAAGAGTCCAGATTCTGTGCGACTTGCTTCCAGATTCGTTTAAACGTCCTAAAAACACGTCAGCATTAATAAAGAGTTTATATGATAAACACTCCTAGCAGAACCTGTGTGTGGGTCTTACGGGACGCTGCCGGTGAAGTTGACTCCAGCGAGGTGCTCCGAGGCGGTGACGGTGTCTCCGAACACGGGACCGTCAGCAGGAAGGAACTGCACGATGTTTGGAGGCAGACCGCTTTCCCTCAGAACTCTGTACACCGCGTAACTCGCTGACATCGCCGTGTCGCTCGGCTTCCACAGAACCACGTTACCCTGAAACACAGAACCACGTTACCCTGAAACACAGAACCACGTTACCCTGAAACACAGAACCGCGTTACCCTGAAACACAGAACCGCGTTACCCTGAAACACAGAACCACGTTACCCTGAAACACAGAACCAGCAACACTCAGAAATACAGACAGCACTCAAACACAGCAGCAGCTCCATCGGGTCTCATCAGGCTGAGCAGTGAAACCCAGACCAGCAGATCACTGACTGACTGGATCACTCACCATCAGAGCCGGAGTTCCTGCCAGGTTTCCACCAATAGCAGTGAAGTTAAACGGCGCCACAGCTGCTACGAAACCCTGAAATACAAGACAGACACTCAGAGAGGCTCATCATACAGTTATTACTAGGGATGTCCGATATTATCGGCCGATATTCACTTAAAAATGTAATATTGCTGCGTTCATGCAGGCTCGGAAATGCTGAAGTCTACAGAACAAACATCGGTTATAAAAACCTGATACCGATATTTCCCAATATTACATTTTTAAGAGTGAATATCGGCCGATAATATTATATAATTACCTCCAGGCCTCGGTACAGCATGGTGTTATTAAGGCGGTATTAACGTGTAATTAAGGTGGTATTACCTCCAGGCCTCGGTACGGCATTGTGTTATTAAGGTGGTATTAACGTGTTATTAAGGTGGTATTACCTCCAGGCCTCGGTACAGCATGGTGGTATTAAGGTGGTATTACCTCCAGGCCTCGGTACAGCATTGTGTTATTAAGGTGGTATTAACGTGTTATTAAGGTGGTATTACCTCCAGGCCTCGGTACAGCATTGTGTTATTAAGGTGGTATTAACGTGTTATTAAGGTGGTATTACCTCCAGGCCTCGGTACAGCATGGTGTTATTAAGGCGGTATTAACGTGTTATTAAGGTGGTATTACCTCCAGGCCTCGGTACAGCATGGTGTTATTAAGGTGGTATTATGGTGTTATTAAGGTGGTATTAAGGTGGTATTACCTCCAGGCCTCGGTACAGCATGGTGTTGGTGCTTCCTTCCACATCGAGCGGCTGCTGTTTCTCCAGATTTACGGCGTGTTTGGCGTTAAATCTGAAGAAGTCGATGAGTTCTGCAGCGGCGTCGATCTCTGCCTGCACTACGGTCTTACCCTGAACACACACACATACACACACAGTTATACACACACAGTTACACACACACACACACACACACAGTTATACACACACATAAACACACACAGAGTTATACACACACACACATACACAGTTATACATACACACACACAGTTACACACACACATAAACACACAGTTATACACACACATAAACACACAGTTATAACAGCTACTCATTGTGCTATTAAAGGCTCGTCTGCTCCACCTGTCCGATCATGGTCTTGGCGAGGATCTCGGCTCTCTTCGGTCCGCTGATCATGTCGGCCGCCTTGAACAGAACCTGAGCTCGGTCCTGGACGGGCTTCAGGTCCCACTCTCTGCGCGCCGCCACCGACGCCTCGATCGCTTTATTGATCAGCTCCTGAACCGATCAATACAGGAAACAGATCAATACAGGAAACAGGAAACAGATCAATACAGGATTCAGGAAACAGATCAATACAGGAAACAGATCAATACAGGAAACAGGAAACAGATCAATACAGGAAACAGGAAACAGATCAATACAGGAAACAGATCAATACGGGAAACAGATCAATACAGGAAACAGATCAATACAGGAAACAGGAAACAGATCAATACGGGAACCAGTGAATGAACGGTTTCCATTGATCGTTGTTATGTTATTTTGTTTTCAGCTAATTATAAAATAAACATCAGTAAAGATTTTAAACTTCAACCTTTCATCATCATCATCATCATCATCACCTGATGTGAGATTTCGTTCATTGTATTCAGCAGTGTGTATAAAAGTATAAAAGTATAAAAGTATGATGTAATCAGTTATGAACCAGTCTGAACTGGAGGAAGTTAGTTAATGTTTCCTGGTTTAACTTTGCTGAGCTCAGCGTTCTTTCTTTACTGATTTAACTCTGACGAGCTTCTCTCAGTTTTAACAATGAAAGAAGGAAGGGAAGAAGGAAGGAAGGAAGGGAAGAAGGAAGGAAGGAAGGGAAGAAGGAAGGAAGGGAAGAAGGGAAGAAAGAAGGAAGGAAGGAAGGAAGGAAGGAAGGAAGGGAAGAAGGAAAGAAGGAACAGTCAAAACAGACGGGGTCATTTTGACCCGGGAGGACGACACGAAGGTTAAACTTCACAGACTCGTTTATACTGATTATTATATTTTATAATATCAGGAGAGATTCTTCACACATTTAAATGACTAATAAACATGAAATATACGTGAAAGGATTTAATGTATATGAATGTTCAGCTTTCTGTTTCTCAGTTATTCTGATTATTTTAAATGAATCTGTGGAAATAAATAATAAAAGATAAATGAGTATTATATGTTAGTGACTCACCTTGTCAGCGTAACAGAACTTTGCCACTTTGTGTTTGTGATTAAACGGCTGTAAAAACAAAGAGAGTTAATGAAGGTAAATTATGACATCGTTAATATAATAATAATATAATAATAATATAATAATAATATAATAATAATATAATAATATAATAATATAATAATAATAATATAATAATATAATAATATAATAATAATATAATAATAATATAATAATAATATAATAATATAATAATAATATAATAATAATATAATAATAATAATAATATAATAATAATATAATAATATAAATGATGTTTGCTCTGATTAAAGCTCATCTTGACTCACTGAAAGCTGATATCTGACATCTTTGGTCCAAACGTGTTCGTCTCCAACAACACAAGGAATCTCCTCCGTCTTCCCCTTCACCTCCTCCAGAGCCTGGCAGGAAACACGTAAGTAATAAAAAAACACGTTATTAACACGTAATAACGCAGGAAACAAGTAAGTAATAACGCAGCAAACACGTAAGTAATAACGCAGGAAACACGTAAGTAATAACGCAGCAAACACGTAAGTAATAACGCAGGAAACACGTAAGTAATAAAAAACACGTTATTAACACGTAATAACGCAGGAAACACGTAAGTAATAAAAAACACGTTATTAACACGTAATAACGCAGGAAACACGTAAGTAATAACGCAGCAAACACGTAAGTAATAAAAAACACGTTATTAACACGTAATAACGCAGGTTAGATAGTTTTCTACATGTTACATGTCTAATTAATAAAATGTGATCCGATCTACGTTAAGTTCAGACAAACAACGTGTTTTATCTAATATCATAAATAATATTAATATTTAATTTATTAAACATTCACAGTGATGATGGGAAGTGAACCTTCAGGATAAAGACTCCAGCTAAAGCTAAATAACATTATATATATACATATATATATATATATACATATATATATATATACATATATATATATATATGTATATATATATATATGTATATATATATATATATATATATATATATATATATATATATATATATATATATATATATATATATATATATATATATATATATATAGTAAATCTAAGTATAAGTATATTAATAACCAACCCGGAGCAGCTCTCTCCTCTCTGGACTCCCGTCATTGAATCCGAGGATCGGTTCGTTCTTCACGTCCAACGACGAACACGGAAACGTTTTAAACCTGAAAACAAACAAAGTTTAATGTTTTTATGTTTTTATGTAACTTCAGACTAGTGACGGGAATAATGTCTCTTACCTATAATAATAATAATAATAATTAATATGAGTAATTAGAGTTATTCAGTGTAATTATGTTAGTCTTAATAATTTCCATTATTATTATTTTACAATAATGTTTAATATAAAAATAAGAATGTAAATCACCAAACAATAAGTTTATTAAACCATTTATTATATTAAAAGTTTGTGTGGTTTAAATTAAGAAGAAGCAGCTCAGTTATTATTATTATTATTATTCTATAAGTTTTATCTTCTTCAGTTTTATTCTTGTAGTCGAGCTTTTATTAAACTTTATCTCTTAGTTTGTTTTGTCTTTGTTATTTATTCAGGTTTTTATTCTTCTTCTCTCTCGTTTGCTTTGCTCTGTTTTCTTTCTGTCGTCATGGTTTTTAATCAGCTGTGAATAAATAAAGTTGAACCGGTTCAGACTCGACTTTGTTCTGCTGCGTTTTGTTTATTAAAGACAAACACAGATAAATATTCATTAATATAAAACTATTATAATAAAGTCAGCTGCTTTAATATGAAGATGTTCTTTATGACAGTAAACTCAATGTTCAACATTTTTAATAATAATAAAGATTTTAACTGTGGTTTCTGTCCAAAAACCTGAAAAGAAGTTTAATGTATTAATTTAATCTAAATGTATATTTATTTAGTTTATTACAACTATTGAGCATCTCTTTAAAACTTTAATAGTAATATATTAAATAAATATAATATTAAAGACTCGTTTCTGCTTTAACATGAATTTAACTTATTTATTATATAATTTATATCCATGTTTAAAACGAAGCTTAAATTAAATAATTAACTCATTAAAAGCAGGAAGAAGCTTTGTGAGGATGAAATAAACAATAAAAGTTAAATGAGTTTCATAGTTAGAATAGAATAGAAACATTAAAATGTGCAGTAATAACTCAATGTGTTTATACTCTTCTTCTTCTTCTTCTTCTTCTTCTTCTTCTGTGTTTTATCGTGTTATTTATGTGTGTGAGTGTGTTGTGATGCGAGCTGTCAATGAATTACCCTCCAAGGATCAATAAAGTTATGTTGAATCTTGAATCTTATGTCTTCATGAGCACTTTGATTTTAATTGTTCTACATTTATAATAATAATAAAGATATGTCATCATGTTTTATTCTGTAATAATGAACATTTGCTCTCTCAGAAGCTGTTGAACCTGCTTTACATTTAAACACGTGTTAAATCTTAATCTGCATTTAAAGAGAAAATCAGCTGATCAGGATCTGAGTTTAACATGCAGACGTTTCTCTCTGAGTCTCGTGTATGATTAACTAACGCTGGCTAAACTTTCAGGTCTGTGACTGAAGGTCAGCGAGCGGCTCGGAGCCAGCAGTGAGGAAGAGGAGGAGGAGGAAGAGGAAGAGGAGGAGGAGGAGGAAGAGGAACCAGCTGGAGGCGCGCTCAGCATTCTCAGCCTGAAATACTTCAGCGTTAAACATAACACACATGTGCACGTTACAGTTTATACAGCTGGAAAAGTCTCAGGGCCTCTTTTAGACCTGCTGAGCTTTATACTGAAAACCCTTCCTGATGTTACCTTTCAGTATAAAGCTCAGCAGCAGCTCAGCCTCGTTAATACACTAAATAAGTGTTGGTAAGATGATGAATTAATAAATCAGTTAAACTAGTTTTAAAAGCAGCATCAGGTTTGTTAAAATGTACATTTAGTATTTTTGTTGGTTTTATATCATTTGAAATGACATTTGCACCATTTTATACCAAAAGTAAGACTGAATGCTCCTGAAAATGTCAAATGGTGTAACCACAAAAGAATGATAGATATTACATATTTTATCACCTACAGTGTATTTAAGTGGACTTATACTAATAATGACTTTTATTAATATTTATACATTTAAAGTTTAAAGCGTCAGAATTAAAGACTTTTCTTAAAAACTTTGCCGCTGAGGCTCCACGATACGATATTATTGCGATTTTAAGATATATTGCGATATATTGTAATTCATTACCTTTTTATAACTGTAAGTTATGCTAACCCCCCCCCCCCCCCGCTCAGTGTCACCTCTGATGACCTCACCAGTAAACTAACCAGAGCCTCTAGTGGACGGAGAAAGCAACTTATTTTATTCTCGTACCAAAAACGTACATTTTCATTTGTAATTTATATAATAAAAGATCGGAACGTGGCGTCTGTGTATCGGTGCCACGCTAAATATCACGATACTACGCTGTATCCCCCCCCCCAACACTCCCCACCAATCACCAATCAGCTCTAAACAATTATCGTGATATTTGATTTCTACTTAATATCGCTGAGTCCTGATTGGCTGCTTTTATAACAGCTGACTGACTGAGTGACAGAGTTAAACACGCTGATCTGAACAGGACTGAAACACCTGCTCCTCTTCCTCCTCTTCCTCATTAACGATATCAGCTTCACTTCAATCAAACTATCGATCCGGTATCGATCCCAGCAGCCGGTTAGCCTGTTAGCATGTTAGCAGTGAGGTGAAGGAGTCTCGTGTACGTACCCCCTCCATGCGCGCGTCCCCGCAACGCGCACACGCAGCATGATGCCTGGCAGGATGAACAGAAGAGACGCGGAGCTGAGCGTGTGATCGATCCGCGATCAGCTGATCAATGATCAGATACAGCTGACTGATTATTGACCCCACGAGCTCACGGTAACCTGCATGGACTGCTGCACCGCTGGGGGGGGGGGTTATTATTTATTATTTATTCCTCTCAGTGTCGCTGTATGAATGTTAACTTTAATATTATTTAATCATAAATAAACTTGATCTCAGGTTGATTAAAAATAATAAACATTTTTATTCATTTAAATAAACTATAAACTATAAAGACCCCCCCAACCCCCCCTATTGTCAAGAATGGTACCTTCCACAGGAGGGTCGGCGTCTGGCCAATCAGCGAGCAGGCATGTTTCCTCAGCCAATCACAGGGCGCGTATGAAAGTTAACAGAAAGCTGCATTTATTGAGCAGCTTCCGGAAGTTTCAATCACTTCCTCCCCGCCTTCAACTTAAAGGCAGAGATAACTCTGATTATCATCTTATTATACATGTTTAGCTTCTATAATAATATTATTATTATATTACTGTATATATACAGAGTGTTTTTATATCCCTGTTTCATTATTTGTAATATTCTGCATTTTGAAGCATTACAAACTGTTCTGTATAATTTTAATCTGAATGACAAATAAAATCTATCTCATGTTCTTATGATGAAGACATGATTGATCACTCTGACTCTATTGATTGATTGATCTTCTCTTTATTATTGTTTGCTGAGTTATTAGAATTTAAACCCTTTATTATGTATTTTATTGACACATAAATGAAGCACTTTTCAAAATAAAAGTCACACAGTGCTTCACATTTAAAGCATCAATAGAGGATCTGATTTTAACTCCAAAATTCTTCACAAAAAAACATAATTTAAAAAAAATCCTCTGTCATAGTCAGGAGAATCTTCAGCAGTTCATATATTCATTAACTCAGAGACCAAAGGTTCCCAAGCTTTGGGCCGTGACCCCTGAGAGGCTCGCTGGGTTACTGTCCGGGGTCAGGAGATGAAAAGACAACAAACATAAATGTCTTTCCTCTAAGTTTTGCTTTATTAACCACAATGTCAGCCTTTTAAAAGTTTTATTACGCACTTTGAGTTCTGACTGAGTTACAGCTAAAAAACAGTAAACACTGATCTGACTCCCTAATGAGACCATCAGGGATAGTACCTGGTACCTGCTGCTCCATCAGGGATAGTACCTGGTACCTGCTGCTGCTCCATCAGGGATAGTACCTGGTACCTGCTGCTCCATCAGGGATAGTACCTGGTACCTGCTGCTACTCCATCAGGGATAGTACCTGGTACCTGCTGCTCCATCAGGGATAGTACCTGATACCTGCTCCTCCATCAGGGATAGTACCTGGTACCTGCTGCTCCATCAGGGATAGTACCTGGTACCTGCTGCTGCTCCATCAGGGATAGTACCTGGTACCTGCTGCTCCATCAGGGATAGTACCTGGTACCTGCTCCTCCATCAGGGATAGTACCTGGTACCTGCTGCTCCATCAGGGATAGTACCTGGTACCTGCTGCTACTCCATCAGGGATAGTACCTGGTACCTGCTGCTCCTCCATCAGGGATAGTACCTGGTACCTGCTGCTCCATCAGGGATAGTACCTGGTACCTGCTGCTCCATCAGGGATAGTACCTGGTACCTGCTGCTGCTCCATCAGGGATAGTACCTGGTACCTGCTCCTCCATCAGGGATAGTACCTGCTACCTGCTCCTCCATCAGGGATAGTACCTGGTACCTGCTGCTCCATCAGGGATAGTACCTGGTACCTGCTGCTGCTCCATCAGGGATAGTACCTGGTACCTGCTGCTCCATCAGGGATAGTACCTGGTACCTGCTCCTCCATCAGGGATAGTACCTGGTACCTGCTGCTCCATCAGGGATAGTACCTGGTACCTGCTGCTACTCCATCAGGGATAGTACCTGGTACCTGCTGCTCCTCCATCAGGGATAGTACCTGGTACCTGCTGCTCCATCAGGGATAGTACCTGGTACCTGCTGCTCCATCAGGGATAGTACCTGGTACCTGCTGCTGCTCCATCAGGGATAGTACCTGGTACCTGCTGCTCCATCAGGGATAGTACCTGCTACCTGCTGCTGCTCCATCAGGGATAGTACCTGGTACCTGCTGCTCCATCAGGGATAGTACCTGCTACCTGCTGCTCCATCAGGGATAGTACCTGGTACATGCTGCTCCTCCATCAGGGATAGTACCTGGTACCTGCTGCTCCATCAGGGATAGTACCTGGTACCTGCTGCTCCATCAGGGATAGTACCTGGTACCTGCTGCTGCTCCATCAGGGATAGTACCTGGTACCTGCTGCTCCATCAGGGATAGTACCTGCTACCTGCTGCTGCTCCATCAGGGATAGTACCTGGTACCTGCTGCTCCATCAGGGATAGTACCTGGTACCTGCTCCTCCTCCATCAGGGATAGTACCTGGTACATGCTGCTCCTCCATCAGGGATAGTACCTGGTACCTGCTGCTCCATCAGGGATAGTACCTGGTACCTGCTGCTCCATCAGGGATAGTACCTGGTACCTGCTGCTGCTCCATCAGGGATAGTACCTGGTACCTGCTGCTCCATCAGGGATAGTACCTGGTACCTGCTGCTCCATCAGGGATAGTACCTGGTACCTGCTGCTCCATCAGGGATAGTACCTGGTACCTGCTGCTCCTCCATCAGGGATAGTACCTGGTACCTGCTGCTCCATCAGGGATAGTACCTGGTACCTGCTGCTCCATCAGGGATAATACCTGGTACCTGCTGCTGCTCCATCAGGGATAATACCTGGTACCTGCTGCTCCTCCATCAGGGATAGTACCTGGTACCTGCTGCTCCATCAGGGATAGTACCTGGTACCTGCTGCTGCTCCATCAGGGATAGTACCTGGTACCTGCTGCTCCATCAGGGATAGTACCTGGTACCTGCTGCTCCTCCATCAGGGATAGTACCTGGTACATGCTCCTCCATCAGGGATAGTACCTGGTACCTGCTGCTCCATCAGGGATAGTACCTGGTACCTGCTGCTCCATCAGGGATAGTACCTGGTACCTGCTGCTCCATCAGGGATAGTACCTGGTACCTGCTGCTCCTCCATCAGGGATAGTACCTGGTACCTGCTGCTCCATCAGGGATAGTACCTGGTACCTGGTACTTTTTTAGTATCTGCTCTGCCGAGGTTCCAAGCGAGCCGAGCCGATACTAAATATGACGTCAACAGACTGCCGGCCCCTGATTGGTCAGAGAGTCGCTGGAAGAGTCATGAGCCGTCCCACACAAGAATCAAACCCGGCATTTTTAAATACCAACAACAGCGTTACAGAGATTCGTTTCTCTTCTCTTGCTTTGTGTGAGACAGAAAGCCTCATACAGCAGAGGGAAGGAAGGAAGGAAGGAAGGAAGGAAAGAAGGAAGGAAGGAAGGAAGGAAGGAAGGAAGGAACTTGCTTTGTGTGAGACAGAAAGCCTCATACAGCAGCAAGTACACCATCGCCTCCATGTCCTCCATTGTTTATGTGTTTGTGTCGCATAGAAAATGACATCACAGCAGTTTCACACAGCCGTGCTATGACGACCCCGCTCACGTTGAGGAGGTTCTATGAAGTAATGGAGAACGACCTGGTACCAAAACCCAGTAGAGCAGAGCCAAGTAGAGCAGAGTAGTGCTTGAACTGTATAATGGAAACGTACCATAAGCAGCAGTGGTCTGTCGAGGAGACCAGTAAGACCAAGCCGGTATTTGTATTGTATTTATTTTACTTTGGTTGTTTTAAAAGTGCTTAACAAATAAAGTTGGATTGGATTGTACAAATACAGTGAGAGATGGCTGCTGCGGGCTATGAGAGGACCATCGAGCAGATCTCTCTGCTTCAGGGCCCCTCTCTGCTTCAGGGCCCCTCTCTGCTTCAGGGCCCCTTTCCTCTGTGGATCTTTAAACCTTCACAGGAAGCAGGAATACTCTCTGCCCATAAATGGTTATATCAATGCATCTACAGTAATGGAGTTATCCTATTGGTTCTTTATTCTACAAACAAGGAAACACTGTTACCCATCTGTGGATGTAGGGACCCTGGTTACCATAGTAACGCTGCACCACTGTTATCAAAGTGACTCCTGTTTCCCAAAAACACCTCAGAGAGTTTCCTTCACTGATCTCACAGCTCAGGCTTCACCCTAAAAATGGAGAACCCCCCCCCCCACTGCTCACTCCCTGAATCAATACTATAATATTTCATCTTAAACACTAAAATCAGACCAGTAAAGTAACTGGATGAATGAATGACTCACAAACTTCATAAAGTAGTTTAACACACAGACTGTTGCATCACCTGTAGAGACACAGAACGACCACCAGGTGGAGGTATGATCTACTGAGTGGGAATCATTTCACTGTATCTCACTTTATTTCACTTTATTTCATTTATTTCACTGTATTTTACTTTACTGCAGTGTGCTGGGGGGGGGGGGGGGGGGGATACTAGCTGTAGTGGGGATGGAAGTGGATAGAGAGGAGGATGAGAGGAAAGCTGAAGCTATGACGTACGATCCCTCTCATCCCCTCTATGCTGAGCTGAGGCGGCTCAGGAGCCTCCCAGAACATCCCAGTACCTCCCAGCACCTCCCAGTATCGACTACAACTTCCCAGAACCTACCAGAACCTCCCAACACCTCCCAGTATCTCCCAGCACCTCCCAATACCTCCCAGCACCTCCCAGTATCGACTACAACTTCCCAGAACCTCCCAGAACCTCCCAGAACCTCCCAACACCTCCCAGTATCTCCCAGCACCTCCCAATACCTCCCAGCACCTCCCAGTACATCCCAGTACCTCCCAGCACCTCCCAATACCTCCCAGTACCTCCCAGCACCTCCCAATACCTCCCAGCACCTCCCAGTATCGACTACAACTTCCCAGAACCTCCCAACACCTCCCAGTATCGACTACAACTTCCCAGTATCTCCCAGCACCTCCCAGTACCTCCCAGTACCTCCCAGTATCGATTCCCGGCTCCTCCAGTCATGTTGATGTGCCTTTGGGCAAACTGCTGCTGTTGCTATGCCAACGGTGTTTCCTCCTGATCAGCAGGTTGGTTCTAGCTGCTGTTATCAGCGTGAATCATTAAATGAGTCAAAGAGCTTTATATGTACGCTCCATTTACCATCTATAGTTTCACTGTACAGTATTTTATTTTATTGTTATGTTTTTATCACTTTTAAAGAATACTGTTGATTCCTCTTATATTAGTTGGATCAGTACAGTAAACTTAACTGAATAATAGGAGTTAAAAATAACAACACAAATATAAAATGATGAAATACAAAACAAATAAATAGATTCTAATAAACAGTAGAATAAAACAGTGGAATACAATAAATATGTGTGATATAATAATAGATATTTATTCTTTTTAAGACTTTAAATATGTGAACTGATCCTTTAGAAATCCGTGTTTTCGCTTCGCGTTTGGTTGGCTGCAGCAGTGTCCCAGCCGGCGCTCCGTAGGCTGAGAGGCGTTGACAGCAGTGTTTTTAGGATTCATTTTATCTGACAGCTGATTATATTTCCTATTTACTGATTCTGACCCGGAGAGAGAGAGCGGCTCAGTGACGGGCTGCAGCCGGAGGACAGGCTCCTTCACACGGACTCCAGCGGTGAGTCTGCCCGGCTAGCCCCGGCTAGCTGTTAGCTGCTAGCTGCTAGCCGCTAGGAGCCCTTAGCATGTTCAGGAGGACATGTATGTAGATTTGTGTCATGTATGATCTGTGACTGACAGTCTGAACCTGAGAGGCTTCACCTGGACTCTCAGCCAATCACCTGTCAGCTCACCTGTCAGCTCACCTGTCCTCCCCGAGTCTCTGAGGACAGGTGAGCTGACAGCAGCTAGCATCCTGGTCCTGTAGTACTGTAGTACTCTGTTACTGTAGTACTGTAGTACTCTGTTACTGTAGTACTGTAGTACTGTAGTACTCTGTTACTGTAGTACTCTGTTACTGTAGTACTCTATTACTGTAGTACTGTAGTACTGTAGTACTCTGTTACTGTAGTACTGTAGTACTCTGTTACTGTAGTACTCTGTTACTGTAGTACTGTAGTACTGTAGTACTGTAGTACTCTGTTACTGTAGTACTCTGTTACTGTAGTACTGTAGTACTGTAGTACTCTGTTACTGTAGTACTCTGTTACTGTAGTACTGTAGTACTGTAGTACTGTAGTACTCTGTTACTGTAGTACTGTAGTACTGTAGTACTGTAGTACTCTGTTACTGTAGTACTCTGTTACTGTAGTACTGTAGTACTGTAGTACTCTATTACTGTAGTACTCTGTTACTGTAGTACTCTGATACTGTAGTACTGTAGTACTGTAGTACTCTATTACTGTAGTACTCTGTTACTGTAGTACTGTAGTACTCTGTTACTGTAGTACTCTGATACTGTAGTACTCTGTTACTGTAGTACTCTGATACTGTAGTACTGTAGTACTGTAGTACTCTATTACTGTAGTACTGTAGTACTGTAGTACTCTGTTACTGTAGTACTGTAGTACTCTGTTACTGTAGTACTGTAGTACTGTAGTACTGTAGTACTGTAGTACTCTGTTACTGTAGTACTGTAGTACTGTAGTACTGTAGTACTGTAGTACTCTGTTACTGTAGTACTCTGTTAATGTAGTACTCTATTACTGTAGTACTGTAGTACTGTAGTACTCTGATACTGTAGTACTCTGATACTGTAGTACTGTAGTACTGTAGTACTCTGTTACTGTAGTACTGTAGTACTGTAGTACTCTGTTACTGTAGTACTCTGTTACTGTAGTACTGTAGTACTCTATTACTGTAGTACTCTGTTACTGTAGTACTGTAGTACTGTAGTACTCTGTTACTGTAGTACTCTATTACTGTAGTACTCTGTTACTGTAGTACTCTGTTACTGTAATACTGTAGTACTCTATTACTGTAGTACTCTGTTACTGTAGTACTCTGTTACTGTAGTACTCTGTTACTGTAGTACTCTGGTACTGTAGTACTGTAGTACTGTAGTACTCTGTTACTGTAGTACTCTGGTCCTGTAGTACTGTAGTACTCTGTTACTGTAGTACTCTGTTACTGTAGTACTCTGTTACTGTAGTACTCTGGTACTGTAGTACTCTGTTACTGTAGTACTCTGGTCCTGTAGTACTGTAGTACTGTAGTACTCTGTTACTGTAGTACTCTGTTACTGTAGTACTGTAGTAATCTGTTACTGTAGTACTGTAGTACTCTGATACTGTAGTACTCTGATACTGTAGTACTGTAGTACTGTAGTACTCTATTACTGTAGTACTCTGGTCCTGTAGTACTGTAGTACTCTGTTACTGTAGTACTCTGTTACTGTAGTACTCTGATACTGTAGTACTCTGATACTGTAGTACTGTAGTACTGTAGTACTCTGATACTGTAGTACTGTAGTACTCTGTTACTGTAGTACTCTGTTACTGTAGTACTCTGTTACTGTAGTACTGTAGTACTCTGTTACTGTAGTACTCTGATACTGTAGTACTGTAGTACTGTAGTACTCTGTTACTGTAGTACTGTAGTACTGTAGTACTCTGTTACTGTAGTACTCTGTTACTGTAGTACTGTAGTACTCTATTACTGTTAGTACTCTGTTACTGTAGTACTGTAGTACTGTAGTACTCTGTTACTGTAGTACTCTATTACTGTAGTACTCTGTTACTGTAGTACTCTGTTACTGTAATACTGTAGTACTCTATTACTGTAGTACTCTGTTACTGTAGTACTCTGTTACTGTAGTACTCTGTTACTGTAGTACTCTGGTACTGTAGTACTGTAGTACTGTAGTACTCTGTTACTGTAGTACTCTGGTCCTGTAGTACTGTAGTACTCTGTTACTGTAGTACTCTGTTACTGTAGTACTCTGTTACTGTAGTACTCTGGTACTGTAGTACTCTGTTACTGTAGTACTCTGGTCCTGTAGTACTGTAGTACTGTAGTACTCTGTTACTGTAGTACTCTGTTACTGTAGTACTGTAGTAATCTGTTACTGTAGTACTGTAGTACTCTGATACTGTAGTACTCTGATACTGTAGTACTGTAGTACTGTAGTACTCTATTACTGTAGTACTCTGGTCCTGTAGTACTGTAGTACTCTGTTACTGGTAGTACTCTGTTACTGTAGTACTCTGATACTGTAGTACTCTGATACTGTAGTACTGTAGTACTGTAGTACTCTGATACTGTAGTACTGTAGTACTCTGTTACTGTAGTACTCTGTTACTGTAGTACTCTGTTACTGTAGTACTGTAGTACTCTGTTACTGTAGTATTACAGTATAATGTAGTATATAATATATAACAGTATAACAGTGTGATGTTGTGTTCAGGTGTCAGCAGTAATAACAGTATAATATATAATATAGTGTAGTATATATATATAGTATATAATATATAACAGTGTGATGTTGTGTTCAGGTGTCAGCAGTAATAACAGTATAATATAGTATATAATATAATATAGTGTATATATATATATAATAATATAATATAATGTTGTGTTCAGGTGTCAGCAGCAGGATGAGCTCTAAAGGAGGAACGGCTCTGACCCGTCGTAACTACAGACTGTCATCAGACACAGATAAACCCAGATCTACAGGTACGTTTAGCCCAGAGACGTTACGTTAGCTTCCATAAACCACGCTGAGCACTTCCTGTTTGGATGGGCAGACATGATGATAATCAATAAGTGATCATTATGATTGATCGTGTGTTGTCTGTCAGGAATCGTCAATGAGAAGCTGCTGAGCGACTATCTGCATCATGTGTTTCCCTCCAGCAAGCAGGGCCAGCGCTGGCCTCACTCAGGTATCAATACATCTGTTCACCTGTCAATCAATCAATACATCTATCAATCACTCAGGTACCAATACATCTGTCAATCACTCAGGTTACCAATACATCTATCAATCACTCAGGTATCAATACATCTATCAATCACTCAGGTATCAATACATCTATCAATCACTCAGGTATCAATACATCTATCAATCACTCAGGTATCAATACATCTGTCAATCACTCAGGTATCAATACATCTGTTCACCTGTCAATCAATCAATCAGGTATCAATCAGTTCATTAATCAATCAATACAACTGTTCATCTCTCAGTCCAATAATCTATCATGTGTGTGTGTGAGAGTATAGTAGTGGTGTGTGTGTGTGTGTGTGTGTGTGTGTGGTGTGTGTGTGAGTATAGTAGTGTGTGTGTGTGTGTGTGTGAGTATAGTAGTGTGTGTGTGTGTGTGTGTGTGTGTGTGAGGTGTAGTAGTGTGTGTGTGTTGTGTGTGTGTGTGTGTGTGAGTATAGTAGTGTGTGTGTGTGTGTGTGAGTATAGTAGTGTGTGTGTGTGTGTGTGTGTGTGTGAGTGTAGTAGTGTGTGTGTGTGTGTGTGTGTGTGTGTGTGTGTGAGTATAGTAGTGTGTGTGTGTGTGTGTGAGTATAGTAGTGTGTGTGTGTGTGTGTGTTGTGTGTGTGTGTGTGTGTGTTATTGTGTAATATGTTTGTGTGTAATATGTGTGTGTGTGTGTGTGTGTGCGTAATGTGTGTGTGTGTCTCATGTTCCTCTCTCTAATCATAGACACAGTTCCAGGTTTTCAGCAGCTTCAGTTTCATGTGTAAAAATAAACGAGCAACAAACCGACTTCACTTCTCTCAGAGAGGATAGTTACTGACTTCCTGCTCTGAGAGGATCAATACTCACTGATCACTGATCAATAACAGAGAGGATCAATACTCACTGATCACTGATCAATAACAGAGAGGATCAATACTCACTGATCACTGATCACTGATCAATAACAGAGAGGATCAATACTCACTGATCACTGATCACTGATCAATAACAGAGAGGATCAATACTTCACTGATCACTGATCACTGATCACTGATCAATACAGAGAGGATCAATACTCACTTCGTCCCCCTCCTCCTCCCCCTCCTCTTCCTCCTCTTCCTCCTCCTCCTCCTCTTCCTCCTCTTCCTCCTGCTCTTCTTCTTCTTCTTCTTCTTCTTCTTCTTCTTCTTCTTCTTCTTCTTCTTCTTCTTCTTCTTCTTCTTCTTCTTCTTCTTTCTTCTTCTTCTTCTTCTTCCTCCTCATCTCTCTCCTCTCTTCCTCCTGCTCTTCCTCCTCCCCTTCCTCCTCCTCCTCCTCCTCCTCTTCCTCTTCTTCCTCCTCCTCCTCCTCCCCCACCTCTTCCTCCTCTTCCTCCTGCTCTTCTTCTTCTTCTTCTTCTTCTTCTTCTTCTTCTTCTTCTTCTTCTTCTTCTTCTTCTTCTTTCTTCTTCTTCTCTTCTTCTCTTCTCCTCTTCCTCCTCCTCTTCCTCCTCCTCTTCCTCCTGCTCTTCTTCTTCTTCTTCTTCTTCTTCTTCTTCTTCTTCTTCTTCTTCTTCTTCTTCTTCTTCTTCTTCTTCTTCTTCTTCTTCTTCTTCTTCTTCTTCTCTTCTTCCTCCTCCTCCTCCTCCTCCTCCTCCTCCTCCCTCCTCCTGCAGGAAGCCTCTGGGTTTCCAGGACCTTGGAGCTCACCTGGAGCAGTTGCTGTCTGAAGGAGAACCAGCTGAAGAGAGTCGAGGTATAAACAAATATAAAGCTCATGTTTCTCTCTGCAGTCAGGATGTTGTGGTTAACCTCTGACCTCTGACCTCTGACCTCTGACCCTCTGACTCCAGATCAGCCTGTAGACGGCCGTCTGGGTCCTCAGCCCGTCGTCCTGGATCACACCAGCGGCTTCGAAGGACTTCTGTTCGTAGACGACGACCTGCTGGGGGTGAGACGCTGCTTCCTGTTCTTATATCTGCTACAAGGGAGGGAGGGAGGAGGGAGGGGAGGGAAGGAGGGAGGGAGGAAGGGAGGAAGGATGAAGGAAGGGAGGAAGGAAGGGAGGGAGGGAGGAAGAAGGGAGGAAGAAGAAGGGAGGGAGGGAGGGAGGGTAGGGGAGGAGGGAGGGAGGGGAGGAGGGAGGCTGGGAGGAAGGGAGGGAGGGGAGGGAGGGGAAGGAGGGAGGAGGAGAAGGAAGGAAGGAAGGAAGAGGAGGGGAGGAAGAAGGAAGGGAGGGGAGGGAGGGAGGGAAGAAGGAAGGAAGGAAGGAAGGGAGGGAGGAAGAAGGAATGGAGGGGAGGGAGGGAGGGAGGGGAGGGGAGGAGAAGGAAGGGAAGGGAGGAAGGAGTGGGAGGGGAGGAAGGGGAGTGAGGGGGAGGGAGGGGAGGGAGGGGAGGGAGGGAGGGAGGAAGAAGGAAAGGAAGGAAGGAAGGGAGGGAGGAAGAAGGAAGGGAGGGATGGGAGGGAGGAAGAAGGAAGGAAGGAAGGGAGGGAGGAAGAAGGAGGGAGGGAGGGAGGGAGGGAGGAAGGATGAAGGAAGGGAGGAAGGAAGGGAGGAGGGAGGGAGGAAGGAAGGAAGATGGAAGGAAGGAAGGGAGGAAGAAGGAAGGAAGGGAGGGAGGGAGGAAGGATGAAGGAAGGGAGGGAGGGAGGAAAGAAGGAAGGGAGGGAGGGAGGAAGGATGAAGGAAGGGGAGGAAGGAAGGGAGGAGGGAGGGAGGGAGAGAGGAAGAAGGAATGAAGGAGGGAAGGGAGGAGGGAGGGAGGGAGGGAGGGAGGGAGGAAGAAGGAAGGGAGGGGAGGGAGGGAGGAAGGATGAAGGAAGGGAGGAAGGAAGGGAGGAGGGAGGAAGGAAGGAAGGAAGGAAGGAAGGAAGGGAGGAGGGGAGGAAGAAGGAAGGAAGGGGGGAGGAGTAAGGAAGAAAGAAGAGAGGAAGGAAGGAGGGAGGGAAAGAAGGGGAGTGCCTTCTTTCCTTTCCTCCTTTCCTCCCTACCTCTTTCCCTCCCTCCTCCCTAGGAGGGAGGGTGAGGAAAGGAAAAGAGGAAGGGAGGAAAGAAACAAGGGAGGAAAAAGAGAGGAAAGGAAAGAAAAGAGAAGGAGGGAGGGAGGAAAGAAGGAAAGGAGGAAGGAAGGAAGGGAGAAAGAAGGAACAGTCAAAAACAGACGGGGTGTTAATTTGACCTGGGAGGACGACAGGGGGGTTAAATGAAGCTTCTGATC
>NC_084972.1:35366432-35380325 GCF_963691925.1 Scomber scombrus | reverse complement strand
GAGCAGCTTTTATACAGAGATGCAGAGCAGCTTTTATACAGAGATGCAGAGCAGCTTTTATACCTCAGAGATGCAGAGCAGCTTTTATTCAGAGATGCAGAGCAGCTTTTATTCAGAGATGCAGAGCAGCTTTTATACAGAGATGCAGAGCAACTTTTATTCCTCAGAGATGCAGAGCAGCTTTTATACCTCAGAGATGCAGAGCAGCTTTTATACCTCAGAGATGCAGAGCAGCTTTTATTCCTCAGAGATGCAGAGCAGCTTTTATTCCTCAGAGATGCAGAGCAGCTTTTATTCATCAGAGATGCAGAGCAGCTTTTATACAGAGATGCAGAGCAGCTTTTATACAGAGATGCAGAGCAGCTTTTATTCCTCAGAGATGCAGAGCAGCTTTTATTCGGAGATGCAGAGCAGCTTTTATTCAGAGATGCAGAGCAGCTTTTATACCTCAGAGATGCAGAGCAGCTTTTTCGATCTTCATATTAAAACGCTGATTTAATATAAACATGTATTTATCTCTTTAGATGATTTGGCCAGTAAAGCGAACATCATCATCGACCCGGCAGAGATTCAGAGCACGTCTATGGACGACCTGGACGAGGACGAGGAGAGCGGAGCGGCTCAGGTTGGTTCCTGTGTGATTTACTACACATATCTGTTTATACTTTTCTCTTTTTTTTAGGAAACCCTGTACATGTATACTGATGTTAATCAGCTGTGTTTGTTCTCAGAGGCCGTTTGGCGCAGCAGCGATGGGGGGGGGCGCTGGCTCGGCCCAGCTGGTTGAGCTCTCCCACTCTGGGCCGAGCCAACCGCTTCCTGAGCACGGCGGCCGTCAGTCTCATGACCCCCAGACGACCTCTGACCCAACCGGAGAAGGTGAAGGTCCGAACGCTCGCTGTGGAGCAGAGGACCGAGGACGACAGTGAGTTAAAGGTTAATGTAAAGCAGCAGATTTATCATGATTACTGAGATTAAACATGATGTGAGGTGAGGTTTAGTGTCCATGTGGTTTAGTTTAAATTTAAAGGGTTAAAATGATAAAATAAACGTATGAATAACTTCACACATTCTTTTTTTGTGGACCCAGCATCAAATTTCTGCTTTTAATCCATTTAGAGAGAATATATTAGAGGATTTTTGGCAAAAATGTCTAAGTGGTGTAACCATAAAAACTTTGTACCAAATAATTCAACTTGCTTAACCCTCCTGTTGTCCTCGAATCAAGGAAGGAAGGTAGTAAGGAAGGAAGGGAGGAAGAGGGAAGGAAAGGAGGGAGGGAGGAAGGAAAGGAGGAAGGAATGAAGGGAGAAAGAAAGAAGGAAAGGAGGAAGGAATGAAGGGAGAAAGAAGGAAGGAAAGGAGGGAGGGAGGGAGGAAGGAAGGAAAGGAGGAAGGAATGAAAGGAGAAAGAAGGAAGGGAAGGAGGGAGGGAGGAAGGAAGGGAGGAAGGAAGAAGGAAGGAAAGGAGGGAGGAAGGGAGGAAGGAAGAAGGAAGGAAAGGTGGGAGGAAGGGAGGAAGGAAGAAGGAAGGAAAGGTGGAAGGGAATAAGGAAGAAGGAAGGAAAGGAGGAAGGAATGAAGGGAGAAAGAAAGAAGGAAAGGAGGAAGGAATGAAGGGAGAAAGAAGGAAGGAAAGGAGGGAGGGAGGGAGGGAGGAAGGAAGGAAATGAGGAAGGAATGAAAGGAGAAAGAAGGAAGGGAAGGAGAGAGGGAGGGAGGGAGGAAGGAAGGGAGGAAGGAAGAACGAAGGAAAGGAGGGAGGAAGGGAGGAAGGAAGAAGGAAGGAAAGGTGGAAGGGAATAAGGAAGAAGGAAGGAAAGGAGGAAGGAATGAAGCGAGAAAGAAGGAAGGAAAGGAGGGATGGAGGAAGGAAATATATTTCATCTGGGGAATCATGGAGGGTTGTATGTTCTGAGCTGCAGGTGAAACTTTCTTTCTTTTATTGGTTTTATAATTTTCTAGCAGAGTGATCATCTTATTGATCTGTTATTAATGTTACTGTAGCTCAGCCCCCCCCCCCCCCCCCCCCCCACCCCACACGTCTCAGCTTTCTCCTCTGTTTGTTTACTCCTCTCTTCCTCGTTAAGTCGAGGGTAGCCATGGCAACGACGGCCTGTTGCTGGGGCGACCGCTGGAAGAGCCGGACCGGCCGGTGGCCGATAAGTCTCTGCTGGAGATCGTTGACGGGATCGTGATGATGTACAACCTGAGTGTCCATCAGCAGCTGGGGAAGGTGAGCAGCTCTTACATATCTGCAGGTAGAAAATACATAACAGAAGATTTCCTTCCTCCCTTCCTCCTTCTCTCTTTCTTCCTTCCTTCTGTCCTCTGTCCTTCCTTCTTTCCTTCCTTCCTCCCTCCCTCCCTCCTACCTTCCTTCCTTCCTTCTTTCCTCCGTCCTTCCTTCTCCGTCCTACCCCAAATTGCTCCCGTTGCTATGCCAACAGTGTATGAATGTTTATGGAGCTTTTTCACTTTACAGTTCTAGCTCAACTCGGCTCGGTTTGGTACCAGGAACCTTTTCCATTATTATAGTTCCTCCTCAACGTGAGCGGGGTCGTCATAGCAACACAAACACATAAACAATGGAGGACATGGAGGCGATGGTGTACTTGCTGCTGTATGAGGCTTTCTGTCTCACACAAAGCAAGTTCCTTCCTTCCTTCCTTCCTTCCTTCCTTCCTTCTTTCCTTCCTTCCTTCCTTCTTTCCTTCCTTCCTTCCTTCCTTCCTTCCTTCCTTCCTTACTTACTTACTTCCTTACTTACTTACTTACTTACTTACGTCCTTCCTTCCTTCCTGCTGCTGTATGAGGCTTTCTGTCTCACACAAAGCAAGTTCCTTCCTTCCTTCCTTCCTTCCTTCCTTACTTCCTTCTTTCCTTCCTTCTTTCCTTCCTTCCTTCCTTCCTTCCTTCCTTCCTTCCTTCCTTCCTTCCTTCCTTCCTTCCTTCCCTCTGCTGTATGAGGCTTTCTGTCTCACACAAAGCAAGAGAAGAGAAACTAATCTCTGTAACGCTGTTGTTGGTATTTATAAATGCCGGGTTTGATTCTTGTGTGGGACGGCTCATGACTCTTCCAGTGACTCTCTGACCAATCAGTGGCCGGCAGTCTGATGATGTCACATTTAGTATCGGCTCGGCTCGCTTGGAACCTCGGCAGAGCAGATACTAAAAAAGTACCAGGTACCAGGTATTATATATTGTAGATATATTGATAATTCATCACCTTTTTTCAACTGCAAATTAACCCGAACTCCAAAGTTAAACTTCCTCCTGCAGACTGGTGCTGAAAACTTACATTTTCATTTGCAATTTATATAATAAAAGATCGGTACTTGGCGTCTGTGAATCGGTGCAATATCGCCACACAAAACATAGTGATATTATGCTGTATACCCCCCCCCCCCCCCCCCGCTCTGCTGCATGTAGAATAACATAAAAAGCCTGGTATCTGCTCCGAGTTCTCCTCTGAGAGAAAAAGACAGAAAACATAAATCAACCGTTTAAAGGTCCGTCTGTAGCTGACAGGTCGTATTTAAAGCAGAGTTTTACTATGAGAGGAAATGAACACTAAAGGTTAATGTGGAATATTTTATTCACATGGAGGCGGAGCAGCTGCACAAACACTGAGATGTGATTATTGACACTGCTCCCCAACCTGCAGCTGTGTCGAGCCACTGAGAGAAAGATCAGCTGGACGTTACTGCAAGCAGAGTGATGTCGTGTCCAGTAACATCCAGAATATACAGGTGGTACATGTCCACCTTCACTTCCCCTCAACACTCGGTAATTCGAGGAACTGCATCATACGAGTGCTCAGTGAGAGGACAGAGGAGAGAATAGAATATAAAATGCTCTTGCACTTTAGCTGGCTTAAAAACGGGCAATCATGCAAGTACTCGGAAGAAGTGAGGAATAGGCTAATTTTTCAAGTCAGGCCCTCAAATGTTTCCCCTGTTCGTACTGACCATGAGAGGATCCTGTCCTGTGGGTAGGTCAGTGTCACAGAAGATAGCGAAAGAGATTACCGAGAAATGGAAACCACTTCAGCTTCTTATGAATCGCGTCTGTCATATAAAACAGCTGCTGCCGCACAGCTGGGGTTTAAAATGAGAAGAGAGACAATAACAGAGAGGTGAAGAGGCCACACACACACACACACACACACACACACACACACACACACACAATCACAGCTTCAACAGCACACAGAGATTACTCTGAGATGAGATGGAAAATAAAAAGAGACCAAACTATTACAGGCGCTCAGAAAACACACACACACACACACACACACACACACACACACACACACACACACACACACACACACACACACACACACACACACACACACACAGCAGGAGGAAGTGTTCCCAGCAGATAAAACACTCTCACAGTAAAATGATCAATATCCTGAAATTCTTTCTTTCTTTGAAAAAACAGAGAAATCTCATTTTACACTGTAGAGCGAAAAGCAGCATGCAGCGGGGGAGGGGGGGGGGGAGAGGGGGGGGGGGGGGGTGGTAATAAACTACCGATGTGAACCAAAAACACTGCTGACATATAGGTTTAACTTTATGTTCAATGTAAAATAAATTCATCTAAATAATATAAATCCTTCATAAGAGATGATTTACTGCACGGAGAGACCCGTCTCTCTGCTGCTGCTCTGCTGTCTCTCTGCTGTCTCTCTGCCGTCACTCTGCTGCTGCTCTGCTGTCTCTCTGCTGTCTCTCTGCTGCTGCTCTGCTGTCTCTCTGCTGTCGCTCTGCTGTCTCTCTGCTGTCGCTCTGCTGTCTCTCTGCTGCCGCTCTGCTGTCTCTCTGCTGCCGTCTCTCTGCTGCCGCTCTGCTGTCTCTCTGCTGCTGCTCTGCTGTCTCTCTGCTGCTGCTCTGCTGTCTCTCTGCTGTCTCTCTGCTGCTGCTCTGCTGTCACTCTGCTGTCTCTCTGCTGTCGCTCTGCTGTCTCTCTGCTGCTGCTCTGCTGTCTCTCTGCTGCTGCTCTTCTGCCACTCTGTTGTCTCTCTGCTGCTGCTCTGCTGTCTCTCTGCTGTCTCTCTGCTGCTGCTCTGCTGTCTCTCTGCTGCTGCTCTGCTGTCTCTCTGCTGCTGTCTCTCTGCCGTCACTCTGCTGTCTCTCTGCTGTCTCTCTGCTGTCTCTCTGCTGCTGCTCTGCTGTCTCTCTGCTGTCTCTCTGCTGCTGCTCTGCTGTCTCTCTGCTGCTGCTCTGCTGTCTCTCTGCTGTCTCTCTGCTGCTGCTCTGCTGTCTCTCTGCTGCTGCTCTGCTGTCACTCTGCTGTCTCTCTGCTGTCTCTCTGCTGTCTCTCTGCTGTCTCTCTGCTGCCGCTCTGCTGTCTCTCTGCTGCCGCTCTGCTCTCTCTCTGCTGCTGCTCTGCTGTCTCTCTGCTGTCTCTCTGCTGCTGTCTCTCTGCTGTCTCTCTGCTGCTGCTCTGCTGTCTCTCTGCTGCTGCTCTGCTGTCACTCTGCTGTCTCTCTGCTGCTGCTCTGCTGTCTCTCTGCTGCTGCTCTGCTGTCTCTCTGCTGCTGCTCTTCTGCCACTCTATTGTCTCTCTGCTGCTGCTCTGCTGTCTCTCTGCTGCTGCTCTGCTGTCTCTCTGCTGTCTCTCTGCTGTCTCTCTGCTGCTGTCTCTCTGCTGCTGCTCTGCTGTCTCTCTGCTGCTGTCTCTCTGCTGTCTCTCTGCTGCTGCTCTGCTGTCTCTCTGCTGTCTCTCTGCTGCTGCTCTGCTGTCACTCTGCTGTCTCTCTGCTGCTGCTCTGCTGTCTCTCTGCTGCTGCTCTGCTGTCTCTCTGCTGCTGCTCTTCTGCCACTCTGTTGTCTCTCTGCTGCTGCTCTGCTGTCTCTGTGCTGCTGCTCTGCTGTCTCTCTGCTGTCTCTCTGCTGTCTCTCTGCTGCTGCTCTGCTGTCTCTCTGCTGCTGCTCTGCTGTCTCTCTGCTGCTGTCTCTTTGCTGCTGCTCTGCAGTCTCTCTGCTGCTGCTCTGCTGTCTCTCTGCTGTCTCTCTGCTGTCTCTCTGCTGCTGCTCTGCTGTCTCTCTGCTGCTGCTCTGCTGTCTCTCTGCTGTCTCCCTGCTGCTGCTCTGCTGTCTCTCTGCTGCTGCTCTGCTGTCTCTCTGCTGCTGCTCTGCTGTCTCTCTGCTGCTGCTCTGCTGTCTCTCTGCTGTCTCTCTGCTGTCTCTCTGCTGTCTCTCTGCTGCTGCTCTGCTGTCTCTCTGCTGCTGCTCTTCTGTCTCTCTGCTTTCTCTCTGCTGTCTCTCTGCTGTCTCTCTGCTGCTGCTCTGCTGTCTCTCTGCTGCTGCTCTGCTGTCTCTCTGCTGTCTCTCTGCTGTCTCTCTGCTGCTGCTCTGCTGTCTCTCTGCTGCTGCTCTGCTGTCTCTCTGCTGTCTCTCTGCTGCTGCTCTGCTGTCTCTCTGCTGCTGCTCTGCTGTCTCTCTGCTGTCTCTCTGCTGCTGCTCTGCTGTCTCTCTGCTGCTGCTCTTCTGCCGCTCTGCTGTCTCTCTGCTGCTGCTCTGCTGTCTCTCTGCTGCTGCTCTGTTTATTATAGTGATTATAGTAATCAGTCATGTGTAGAGGGAGTAGAGCAGGGGGCTCAGTACGCAGCCCTGGGGGGATCCGGGCTGAGGCTCAGGGCTGAGGATGTATGATGGCCCACTCTGACCCCCCGTCTGCAGCCTGAGAGGAAGCTATGTATCCACCTGCAGGTGTGGAAGCTCCTGGTCTCCCAGTTTCACCACCAGCTTGTGTGGGAGGTTGGTGTTGAAAGCAGAACTGTAGTCAACGAAGAGCATCCGCACATAGCTGCCCTGCTGCTCCAGGTGTGACAGTGCAGCAGGGAGGCAAACTGGTGGGGTCAAGGCTTCGGGGCAGGGTTGCTGTGATGTGACTCCGGACCAGTTTCTCAAAGCACTTCATCGCTACTGGCCGGTAGTCGTTGAGGGGGAATATGGTGGAGCACTGTAGGCAGCCGCAGCCTTCCTCGGGTTGACGGCCTGAGGAATGATCAGTGTGTTTCTTCTTCTTCTTCTTCTCCTCTGCAGATGGTCGTAGTCTCTGATGACGTGCATGAGTACGCTGTAGCGCTGAAGGATACGGAGGAGAAGATTTCTCGCTGCCCGTCCAGAGTGAGTCCTCTTCTCTCTGGTTCTGATCTTTCATTATGAGCTCAGAGAATTCTACTCTATTAAACTATAAAACTGTTTTCCTTCCTTCCTGTTGTGTGTGTGTGTGTGTGTGTGTGTGTGTGTGTGTGTTTGTGTAATGTGTGTGTGTGTATCAGAGAGCAGACATCCTGGATGAGCTCCAGAAGAGTCAGAAGGTTTTTGCAGAGAAGTTGAATCATCTGAGCAGAAGACTGGCCTGGATCAACGCTACCATCTACTCCAAGGTCTGTGTGTGTGTGTGTGTGTGTGTGTGTGTGTGTGTGTGTGTGTGTGTGTGTATGTGTATGTGTGTGTCTGTTTGTGTGTGTTTCTGTGTGTTTCTGTGTTTCTGTCGGGTGTGATGATACACTCACGAGGACGAGACAAGATTTTAAGAAAACTTCAATGATGAAATATATGAATAATAATTTTTATGTGACTGACAATGTGTGTGTGTGTGTGTGTGTGTGTGTGTGTGTGTGTGTGCAGGAGAAGATGCTGGATGTGTACTGGCTGCTGTGTGTGTGTATCCGGACCATCGAACACGCTGATAACACCGGCTCGCTGTTCGCCTTCGCTCCTGAGTTCTACCTCAACGTGGCGATGAACGCTTACAGCGCTCTGAAGAACTACTTCAGCCCCGCTAACAGCATGGAGGAGCTGCCAGGTAAACACTATACTGATGCTATGCTAACAGCATGGAGGAGCTGCCAGGTAAACACTACTCTATACTGATGCTATGCTAACAGCATGGAGGAGCTGCCAGGTAAACACTCCTCTATACTGATGCTATGCTAACAGCATGGAGGAGCTGCCAGGTAAACACTATACTGATGCTATGCTAACAGCATGGAGGAGCTGCCAGGTAAACACTATACTGATGCTATGCTAACAGCATGGAGGAGCTGCCAGGTAAACACTATACTGATGCTATGCTAACAGCATGGAGGAGCTGCCAGGTAAACACTATACTGATGCTATGCTAACAGCATGGAGGAGCTGCCAGGTAAACACTATACTGATGCTATGCTAACAGCATGGAGGAGCTGCCAGGTAAACACTATACTGATGCTATGCTAACAGCATGGAGGAGCTGCCAGGTAAACACTATACTGATGCTATGCTAACAGCATGGAGGTGCTGCCAGGTAAACACTCCTCTGACACTATTAAGACCCTTCATGTGCAGAAATGATGATGATACCAATAATAATAATAATTTTGTACACTTTGGGCCTCTGTAGGAAAGTAATGATACTTACTACATACTGTGTGTGTTCAGGTCTGATTTTAGAAGGATAGAAGCATGATGATGAACTCATCTTTATATCTGCAGGTTACGAAGAAACGTTGACTCAGCTCGCTGCGATCCTCGCTAAACACTTCGCTGATCCACGAATAGTCGGAACAGGTGAGACACACACACACACACACACACACACACACACACACACACACACACACACACACTAACATACACACACACATACACACACCTACGCACACACACACAGTAACACACACTTACACACACACATATTTCACCTCCATTTACTGATTTTAACAGAGTAAATAGTTATATTTATTTATGAGTTTATATCTGACTCTATTCGTCTCTGCTCAGACATCAAAGACTCTCTGATGCAGGCGCTGGCCAGCTACGTCTGTTACCCACAATCCCTGCGGGCGGTGGAGCGGATCCCCGAGGACCAGTAAGTGTTGCTCTGCTCTGATTGGTTCCTCTGCTCTGATTGGTTCCTCTGCTCTGATTGGTTCCTCTGCTCTGATTGATTCCTCTGCTCTGATTGATTCCTCTGCTCTGATTGGTCGCTTCCTCTGCTCTGATTGATTCCTCTGCTCTGATTGGTTCCTCTGCTCTGATTGGTTCCTCTGCTCTGATTGATTCCTCTGCTCTGATTGGTTCCTCTGCTCTGATTGATTCCTCTGCTCTGATTGGTCGCTTCCTCTGCTCTGATTGATTCCTCTGCTCTGATTGGTTCCTCTGCTCTGATTGGTTCCTCTGCTCTGATTGATTCCTCTGCTCTGATTGGTTCCTCTGCTCTGATTGATTCCTCTGCTCTGATTGGTCGCTTCCTCTGCTCTGATTGGTCGCTTCCTCTGCTCTGTGCTGATGTCATCGTGTGTTTCAGGCGCGTCGCCATGATGAGGAACCTGCTCGCTCCGTATGAACAGAGACCCTGGGCCCAAACCAACTGGATCCTGGTCCGACTGTGGAGGGTCAGTACACACACACACACACACACACACACACACAGTACACACACACACACACACACAAACACACACACTGCAGTATTAATTATTATTATTATATATATTTATATATTGTGTGTTTTCAGGGTTGTGGGTTCGGCTACAGATACACTCGTCTGCCTCATCTGCTCAAAACCAAACCTGAGGATGCAAACCTGCCCAGTCTGCAGAGTGAGTCTCCTCTCCTCCTTATTCTCTCTATCTTCTCTCCTTCTCTCCTCCTTCTCTCCTCCTTATTCTCTCCATCTCCTCCTCCGTTTATTCTCTCCTTCTCTCCTTCTTCTCCTCTGTTATTCTCTTCTTCTTCTCCTCCGTTTATTCTCTCCTTCTCCTTCTCCTTCTTCTCCTTCTTCTACTTCTTATTCTCTCCTTCTTCTCCTCCTTATTCTCTCCTTCTTCTCCTTCGTTTATTCTCTCCTTCTTCTCCTTCTTCTCCTTCGTTTATTCTCTCCTTCTTCTCCTCCTCTGTATTCTCTCCATCTGCGTTGCCATGGTGATTTGTGTCCCATCACTAACAGTAAATAGGATTAATAATAATAAAGAGTCTCTGCTCTGTTTCTCTCCTCCGTCACGTTTCTCCTCTCTCCTTCAGAGTTCTGCTTTCTTTTCTTTTCTTTTCTTTTCTTTTCTTTCATCGACCTCTATAAATAAATGGAGCAGTGACAGCTCGTCTACATCAAGTTTATTTTTACCATCTGTTTGATTTACGGCTTTAATTATCAGAGTGTGTGTGTGTGTGTGTGTGTCTCTGTGTGTGTGTGTGTCTGTGTGTGTGTGTGTTTGTGTGTGTGTGTGTGTGTGTGTTTGTGTGTTTGTGTGTGTCTGTGTGTGTCTCTTTGTGTGTGTGTGTGTGTGTGTGTGTGTGTGTGTCTCTGTGTGTGTGTTTGTGTGTGTGTGTGTGTGTGTCTCTGTGTGTGTGTTTGTGTGTCTCTGTGTGTGTGTGTGTCTGTGTGTGTGTGTCTCTGTGTGTGTGTGTGTGTGTCTCTTTGTGTGTGTGTGTGTGTGTGTGTGTGTCTCTGTGTGTGTGTGTGTGTGTGTGTGTGTGTGTCTCTGTGTGTGTGTGTGTACAGTGAATCATGAATGAATGTTTTATTTAATCAGAAGGTGATTTTGTTGTTTTCAGCAGGGTTATGGTTAGCTCTTTCTCTTTCTGCTCCTCTCTTCTCTCCTGCATGATAACTGTCTCTCTCTTTCTGCTCCTCTCTTCTCTCCTGCATGATAACTGTCTCTCTTTCTTTCTGCTCCTCTCTTCTCTCCTGCATGATAACTGTCTCTCTTTCTTTCTGCTCCTCTCTTCTCTCCTGCATGATAACTGTCTCTCTTTCTTTCTGCTCCTCTCTTCTCTCCTGCATGATAACTGTCTCTCTTTCTTTCTGCTCCTCTCTTCTCTCCTGCATGATAACTGTCTCTCTTTCTTTCTGCTCCTCTCTTCTCTCCTGCATGATAACTGTCTCTCTTTCTTTCTGCTCCTCTCTTCTCTCCTGCATGATAACTGTCTCTCTCTTTCTTTCTGCTCCTCTCTTCTCTCCTGCATGATAACTGTCTCTCTTTCTTTCTGCTCCTCTCTTCTCTCATGCATGATAACTGTCTCTCTTTCTTTCTGCTCCTCTCTTCTCTCCTGCATGATAACTGTCTCTCTTTCTTTCTGCTCCTCTCTTCTCTCCTGCATGATAACTGTCTCTCTCTCTTTCTGCTCCTCTCTTCTCTCCTGCATGATAACTGTCTCTCTTTCTTTCTGCTCCTCTCTTCTCTCCTGCATGATAACTGTCTCTCTCTCTTTCTTTCTGCTCCTCTCTTCTCTCCTGCATGATAACTGTCTCTCTCTCTTTCTGCTCCTCTCTTCTCTCCTGCATGATAACTCTCTCTCTCTTTCTTTCTGCTCCTCTCTTCTCTCATGCATGATAACTGTCTCTCTCTTTCTGCTCCTCTCTTCTCTCCTGCATGATAACTGTCTCTCTTTCTTTCTGCTCCTCTCTTCTCTCCTGCATGATAACTGTCTCTCTTTCTTTCTGCTCCTCTCTTCTCTCCTGCATGATAACTGTCTCTCTTTCTTTCTGCTCCTCTCTTCTCTCCTGCATGATAACTGTCTCTCTTTCTTTCTGCTCCTCTCTTCTCTCCTGCATGATAACTGTCTCTTTCTTTCTGCTCCTCTCTTCTCTCCTGCATGATAACTGCCTCTCTTTCTTTCTGCTCCTCTCTTCTCTCCTGCATGATAACTGTCTCTCTTTCTTTCTGCTCCTCTCTTCTCTCCTGCATGATAACTGTCTCTCTCTTTCTTTCTGCTCCTCTCTTCTCTCCTGCATGATAACTGTCTCTCTTTCTTTCTGCTCCTCTCTTCTGTCATGCATGATAACTGTCTCTCTTTCTTTCTGCTCCTCTCTTCTCTCCTGCATGATAACTGTCTCTCTTTCTTTCTGCTCCTCTCTTCTCTCCTGCATGATAACTGTCTCTCTCTCTTTCTTTCTGCTCCTCTCTTCTCTCCTGCATGATAACTGTCTCTCTCTCTTTCTGCTCCTCTCTTCTCTCCTGCATGATAACTCTCTCTCTCTTTCTTTCTGCTCCTCTCTTCTCTCATGCATGATAACTGTCTCTCTCTTTCTGCTCCTCTCTTCTCTCCTGCATGATAACTGTCTCTCTCTCTTTCTTTCTGCTCCTCTCTTCTCTCCTGCATGATAACTGTCTCTCTTTGTTTCTGCTCCTCTCTTCTCTCCTGCATGATAACTGTCTCTCTTTCTTTCTGCTCCTCTCTTCTCTCCTGCATGATAACTGTCTCTCTTTCTTTCTGCTCCTCTCTTCTCTCCTGCATGATAACTGTCTCTCTTTCTTTCTGCTCCTCTGTTCTCTCCTGCATGATAACTGTCTCTCTCTCTTTCTTTCTGCTCCTCTCTTCTCTCCTGCATGATAACTGTCTCTCTCTCTTTCTTTCTGCTCCTCTCTTCTCTCCTGCATGATAACTGTCTCTCTTTCTTTCTCCTCCTCTCTTCTCTCCTGCATGATAACTGTCTCTTTCTTTCTGCTCCTCTCTTCTCTCCTGCATGATAACTGTCTCTCTTTCTTTCTGCTCCTCTCTTCTCTCCTGCATGATAACTGTCTCTCTTTCTTTCTGCTCCTCTCTTCTCTCCTGCATGATAACTGTCTCTCTTTCTTTCTGCTCCTCTGTTCTCTCCTGCATGATAACTGTCTCTCTCTCTTTCTTTCTGCTCCTCTCTTCTCTCCTGCATGATAACTGTCTCTCTCTCTTTCTTTCTGCTCCTCTCTTCTCTCCTGCATGATAACTGTCTCTCTTTCTTTCTCCTCCTCTCTTCTCTCCTGCATGATAACTGTCTCTTTCTTTCTGCTCCTCTCTTCTCTCCTGCATGATAACTGTCTCTCTTTCTTTCTGCTCCTCTCTTCTCTCCTGCATGATAACTGTCTCTCTTTCTTTCTGCTCCTCTCTTCTCTCCTGCATGATAACTGTCTCTCTTTCTTTCTGCTCCTCTCTTCTCTCCTGCATGATAACTGTCTCTCTCTCTCTTTCTTTCTGCTCCTCTCTTCTCTCCTGCATGATAACTGTCTCTCTCTCTTTCTTTCTGCTCCTCTCTTCTCTCCTGCATGATAACTGTCTCTCTTTCTTTCTGCTCCTCTCTTCTCTCCTGCATGATAACTGTCTATCTTTCTTTCTGCTCCTCTCTTCTCTCCTGCATGATAACTGTCTCTCTTTCTTTCTGCTCCTCTCTTCTCTCCTGCATGATAACTCCTCTCAGGGGATTTGTCCATTGCTAGTTTCCAAAGTAAGTTTTTATTTTATTCATTTCGCCCTTTTTTTTTGTTTGTTTTTTCACATCTTTGTTTATTTTCTTCTTCTCTGTGTGATAAACGTGTAGTGATCAGCTCCACCTTTCCTTTCCTTCCCTCTTCCTCCCTCCTTTCATTCCTTCTTCCTTCCTTCCTCCCTCCTTTCCTTCCTTCTTCCTTCCTTCTTCCTTCCTTCCTCCCTCCCTTCCTTCCTTCTTCCTTCCTTCCTTCCTTCCTTCCTTCCCTCCTTCCTTCCTCCCTCCTTTCCTTCCTTCCTTCCTTCCTTCCTCCCTCCTTTCCTTCCTTCTTCCTCCCTCCTTTCCTCCCTCCCTTCCTTCCTTCCTCCCTCCCTTCCTTCCTTCCTCCCTTTCTTCTTCCTCCCTTCCTTCCTTGACTCGAGGACAACAGGATGGTTAAAGCCGGCGGCTGATTGGAGGTGAGGTGTAGATGAGTCACATGACGTGTGTTCTGTGCTGTGATTGGTTTAGAGCCGTGTCCGTCGCTGCTGCTGCAGAGACACATGGCCGAGCTGCTGAGCATCGATAAAGACATGGCCGCCTCCTTCCTCAACAGCGTCCTCAACCAACTCAACTGGGCTTTCTCTGAGTTCATCGGTATGATCCAAGAGGTGAGAAGCTAGATATCACATTACCTTTATTAAACATCACGTTACCTTTATTAAATAT
>NC_084972.1:35341432-35361432 GCF_963691925.1 Scomber scombrus | reverse complement strand
ACAGATTCATGTTGAAGGATGTTTATCAAGTTAATGACATCAGAACAATAATGATTAAATTCTGCTGCTTCTTAGCCTCAATTCACTGATTCAGAAACACACGCACACACACACACACATGCACACACACACACACACACACACTCAGTGATGGAGCAGATCGGATTAACGGAGGATAAAAGCTTCGGTTCGGTGCCGTCTGACAGGAAACAATTCTTTTCTCTCAGCTGATTGGCTGTTTGGGATCATGTGACATCACTGACCGAAGCGCCTGAAAGTCACATGATTCAGACATGAGACGAGAGTCATCGTTTGGCAGGAAACACAAAAACATACATTTAATATGTTCCTAACTTCTATTTACTCACATGTTGTATTTAAAGATGAAAGTAGAGCTGATGTGTTACTGTGTGTCTGTATTCAACCAAAGATCCTCTGTGAGTGAAGACGCTCCACTCTGTTACACCACCGTACAAACATAACACTGGCTCAGACATCAGGATGCTCTCTGTAACTACCAGGCGGGGAGTTCTGGTCCTCTGAAATGATGCCAACCAGGAAGTAACTTAAAACTGCATTCTATCAAAAGGCCACCAGGGGGCGACCGTTTTGGTGTCAAAAGGACTTCCGTCTCTATACAAGTCAATGGAGAATTCACCAACTTCTCACTTGATTTCTAACCTCAGTAAACGTTTTCAAAATGTGTTTATGGTCTCAATCGTTAGTTTAAAGCCTTCTTCAATGCAGTATGATGTTCATTTGGGACATTTTGGCCTCCCTGATTTTATATGTGACGATAAAGCAGGGTATGCATTAGGGCGTGGCTACGTGGTGATTGACAGGTTGATTGGTTCACAGGTTCAGGAGGGTGCCTCATGCTCCTCCTGATGCCCATATAAGTAGAATCCCTGTTTTTATTTTACCCAGCATGCACCTGAAATGTTCAAGATGGCGCTGCTCAGATCCGATACTATTGGCCTCCGAGCAGCAGTCCACAAACCAATGGGTCTGTAACTATCAGGCATCAGACAGGCTCAGTACTGGCTGATAGAATAAATGAGGCGTGATGTTGACACTGTGCTGCTGTTTACTGTGAAGTCTGTTTATGGAACAACTGTGAGCGACACGTCTGCTTCACACCTGCTCGACTCTCAGGTCTCAGCACGATGAGACGGAGGAGTTCAGTCCTGATATGAAGCTACTGCTCAGTACTCAGTCTGACACAGCAGGTAGAAAACAAGCCAAGAAGAAGAAAGCAGATATTTAATGATTCTGAGGCTTCATGCAGATAAAAAGTGTCCAGCAGAAGATGTTTGACAGAAATATCATTGATTTGAAGTTGGTTTGTTGTTGGAGTGTAACAGGAAGTCCTGTCAGTTCTTTCCTTCCTGTTCAGTCTCTCTTCTCTCTGTTTACATCACTTCTTCTTCATGGCCTGGTTCTGTCATCTCTTCTTCTTCTCTGTTTGTTGAAGGAATCAGCAGTAACTTTTCCTGCATGTAGTCTCCAGCCTGTTCTGTCTCTTTTAATCACTTTAAATGCCAAATATTCACCTGCTGTTTGCTGAAAGCTCCACTAAAGAGGCCATTTATACTTTATAGTTTATATTTTATAGTTTATAGTTTACATACAGACACACTGAGACAAGTTTACTACACATTTAGTTCACAGTTAAAAGCTCTGAGAGAAATTGTTTTGTCTGATTTTGACTTTTAGTTATTTAACCCTCCTGTTGTCCTCGAGTCAAGGAAAGAAGGAAGAAAAGAAGGAAGGAAGGAAGGAAAGGAGGGACGAAGGAAGGAACGAAGGGAGGAAGGGAGGAAAAATGAAGGAAGGGAGGGAAGAAGGAAGGAAGGGGGGAAGGAAAGGAGGGACGAAGGAAGGAAGGGAGGAAGGAAAGGAGGGATGAAGGAAGGAAGGGAGGAAAAATGAAGGAAGGGAGGGAAGAAGGAAGGAAGGATGGAAGGGAGCAAGAAGGAAAGAAGGAAAGGAAAAGTAGATGGCAGGAAGAAGGAAGGAAGGAATGAAGGGGGAAGGAAAGGAAGGAAGTGAGGAAGGAAAGAGGGAGGGAGGAAGTACAGAAGGAAGGAAGTAAAGGGGATGGAGGAAGGAAAGAAGGAAGGGAGGAAAGAGAGAGGAAGGAAATAAAGAGAGAATGAGGGAGGAAGGAAGGAACAGTCAAAACAGACCCGGGAGGACGACACGAAGGTTAACCACTGTGATGGTCTAAAGGAAAGATAATGATAATAAAGGTCTCAGTGTTCTGCTCAGTTAAGCTGTCTGAGTGTAATTACAGCATCATTCCAGCAGTAATCTGTGTTTAACAGCTGATCACATTAAATCAGCTCTCATGATGAGTTTACTTTAGTTTTTTGGAGGCAGAGTTTCATGAGTCAGCACTTTTCTCCGTTAGAGCTGGACGTTTCTCTGTCCTTCTCTGCCAACGGGCGACTCCTCCAGGACCTGCAGCCCACTTCCTGCTTCTCCTCTATGCTTATTTGTACTTTGCTGAAAAGTAAAGTTTGGCTAAAGGTGACCATGTTCATCTCCTCTGGTGTTTCATCCTCAGATCGGAGCTGAATTATTGAAATATTAGAGAAACACCATTATTGTGTTGTTTTAACGTCTTTGACCTCAGAGAGCGATGCTGATCCATCATCACACATAAAACCAACAGACTCATTCAGACAGGAGGACAACACAGTTAGCAAGGGAATAAACTTTCTGCTGCTTCTGGACATTTAAACCATAAATAAACAACATAATCTGGTCCTCGTGTCCCGATGATGATCAATCTTTAAGTTCAGTGCCGTCTACTGTAGGTAAACACTTTATAAAGCTTTGTAATAATATTATTATTAAGATAGAATTGGCAAATCAAGTGTTGAATAAATGCTGCGTGTGTTGGTTTGAATATCAAAGCCAGTTAACAAGGAACATCAGTGTTCATTAAAGTCTGTGTAAAGTAAGAATAAATATGAGTTCTGAGTTTGACATACCACAGAAAAGTGTGTTATTAACCACCCTGCCAAATTTGAATGATTAAAAAAATCGCCAAATATATTAAATTAGGCTTCAAAGTTGTGTAAAAGTCTGCCTATATCTCTGCTCCCAAACGCTGTGGGAGTGGCCGCCGAGTCCGCTGAAGCCCCGCCCCCTACCAAGTGTCACCTGTCAATCAAAGTCACCACCTCTACCAGAAACATGGACGCTAGGTCTGAGAGCTTTCTGCTGCTAACTCAGCTGCTAGCTTGGTGGCTATCTCGGCGGCTAACTCGGCGGCTAGCTCGGCAGCTATCTCAGCTGCCAACTCGGCGGCTAGCTCAGCTGCTAACTCAGCTGTATCTAAATGGTAGAAATGTTTTTTTTACACCTGTTTTATAAATACATTTATGACCTATTTAATGTGTTTAGAAGAAAATGTCTGAATTCACTTTACACAGTCTTTAAAATGTAGAAAAAACTATTATGTTAATGAATTCATTTTATACAAAAACAATGAAAACCATAATAAAACATGTAGTCTCTGCTGAGGATTCAGGAGTCTCTCGTTAATGTAAGATCATTTTATACGAACATCTTCAGTTACATTTAGTTCACGTCTCACTAAAGTCAGATTTCACTCTGAGCAGATGTTGTGTAAAGTAAATGTCAGACTGCATTAAAGTCCTGTACGTCCTCTACAGCTCACACACACACACTGATTATTATCTATATGCATAATTGATCTACAGTATATTGATAATGTGTCAGATGTAGAAGCTGCTGTCTGATTGGGCGGTTGGACGCTCCTGTGCTGTAACTACAAAGTGCTGGAACAAGTCGATCAATAGTGAGTCTGTGACAGTGTTACAGTCCAGATCTGCTCTTTTAAAGCACTTAAGGGGGAAACTGCAGGGAAGCATCAGTTTGTGGGGTTAGAGTGGTGAAAGCATTAGTGTGTGTGTGTGTAATGGACCTTTTTAGTTTGGGCTCACAGAAACATCACGAACACACATTAGTTTAGTGGTCTAATCACTTCGGCCTGTGATCGAATCCATCAAGGACTCTTGGTTAGTCCGCCCTGAACCTTATTGCTCCCATTAGTGTGTCTTCACATAATGGGATTTATTGACCAGTGACTGTAGAACACACCAGCACCGATGTTATTGAAATTCAGCTCGTACCAACATTAAGTTGATCCTGCTGACAACAATACAAATAAATATAAATACGCACAGCAGCAGGAAGTCCTCTTACTTCTGCTGCTGTGAGTCATCCTGATCTCAGTGCTGCGTTGAGTTACTGAACCATCAAACCTCACCGACCATCAAACCTTCAAACCATTAAACCATCAAACCATTAAACCATCAAACCATTAAACCATCAAACCATTAAACCATCAAACCATTAAACCATCAAACCATTAAACCATCAAACCATTAAACCATCAAACCTCACCGACCATCAAACCTTCAAACCATTAAACCATCAAACCATTAAACCATCAAACCATTAAACCATTAAACCATCAAACCATCAAACCATTAAACCATTAAACCATCAAACCATCAAACCATCAAACCATTAAACCATTAAACCATCAAACCATCAAACCATCAAACCTCACCATCCCAGCAGGCAGCAGGTTTACAGCTCAGAAATACAGAAAGACTTTCAGCATGTTTTAAAGTTAAAAGAGTCACTCAGTACGTTAACATGCAGCAAAAAAATCAAATTTCTGATGGTATCAGATAAAGATGCATCAGACCGGATCACTTGTCTGAGTTTACATGCCGTTCAGAGAATGGGATAAATGGCCGGAGCATGGCTGACTCCGTTACGCGATGTGGCGCTGTAGGCCTCTCAACAAACAGCCGCTTCCTGTAGCCCTCTCAACAAACAGCCACTTCCTGTTGACCTCTCAACAAACAGCCGCTTCCTGTAGGCCTCTCAACAAACAGCCGCTTCCTGTAGCCCTCTCAACAAACAGCCACTTCCTGTTGACCTCTCAACAAAGATCCACTTCCTGTTGACCTCTCAACAAAGATCCACTTCCTGTTGACCTCTCAACAAACAGCCACTTCATGTAGCCCTCTCAACAAGGAGCCACTTCCTGTAGCCCTCTCAACAAACAGCCACTTCCTGTTGACCTCTCAACAAACAGCCACTTCCTGTTGACCTCTCAACAAACAGCCACTTCCTGTAGACCTCTCAACAAACAGCTACTTCCTGTTTACCTCTACTTAACAGCAACAACAAACTATCTGAAGGCATTCAAACAAAGATGGCGTACGAGGAGATGGACGATGCTACAGTCGCGTGCATTTCCTGCATTATTTTCCTTCTAATAATGCATAAAAACGGATCTTTCACTTCCGGGTGAAATCCACAGCGGAAAGTCTTGAGCATGCGCAGAATGCAAAATCCGATTTAGATACGATTGCTGAGTTTACGTGGCGTTAAAATGCCGACTATGAACGAATTATCTAGGTGTTCTTATCCGATTTTGAGATGTCCTTTATGGTCCGAAGTAGGTCTGATGTAGATCGGACTAAGGTGTTAACAAGCATTTTAAAAGTCCAAACTGTGTCTGATATGATCAGAAATTCTAATTGTTTGCTGCATGTAAACGTCCCCCCGTCTATACTAAGCTGCTAAATCACAAAACATCATTTTCAAGCTGAAACATCCTCAGCAGCAGCTTCAGCTAGTTTAGTATTACAATGCCCAAATGTTTAATCCTCCTCCTACTGAGCATGTGCAGAGGACAGACGAGCAAGTCAGATACAGAAAACCAGAAAGATATTTATTTATTAAAGAAGATTTCAGCAGTTTAAATCCGAACAAGCTGTCAAAGTCGACAAAAAATAAAACAACTCTTACACAACGTTTTGGATAAGCAGAGAAAAAAGAAACAATTACAAATTATGAGTTTATTGGTCTTCTTGTGGACGTGATCTGAAACGTGAGCAGCTCCTGAACCTCAGTGATCATCTGCAGAACTGTCAGAAACACTCGAGGTGAAACAGGAACATAGCAGCGTCTCTTTGAAGTTAATATGAAGAATTTTATCCGCCGAAAATAAAAAAAGTCTTGATAATTGCTGATGGCTTCACGTGTAAATCTCTCAGTCTGACTTCCTCTACTCGGTTTTTATCATCAAAGAGTTCACACTGATTCCCAAAAAGAACATTTGGAGGCTTCATATTTCTGTAAACATGAAGTCTACAAACAGAGAGAGAGAGAGAAGGACAGTGGGAGGAGTTAATGAGGTTAAACTCTCTTCCAGTAAAGACTGAAGACAGCAGCTGATATTTAATGTTTTCATTGGAAACGACACGGAAACATGGTCGCAGACATTTAATGAGAATCATAAGAAATGTGGAAAAATGAGATTGAATGCTAACGTCAGCAGAGTATTAACCCTCCTGTTGTCCTCGAGTCAAGGAAGGAAGGGAGGAAAGAAGGGAGGAAGAAGGAAGGAAAGGAGGAAGAAGGAAAGAAAGGAGGGAAGGGAGAAGGAAGGAAGGAAAGCAGGAAGGGAGGAAGGAGGAAGGAAGGGAGGAAGAAGGAAAGAAAGGAGGAAGGAAGGGAGGAAGAAGGAAGGAAAGGAGGAAGAAGGAAAGAAAGGAGGGAAGGGAGGAAGAAGGAAGGAAAGGAGGAAGGAAGGAAAGGAGGGAGGAAGGTAGGGGGAGGACAGAAGGAAGGGAGGGAGGAAGGAGGGAAGGAAAGAAGGGGGATGGAAGCAGGAAAGAAAGAGAGAAGGAGGGAGGGAGGAAGGACAGGCGGAAGGAAAGAAGGAACAGTCCCGGGAGGACGACACAAAGGTTAAAGGGTTGACGCGCCTCATGAAGACGTTTTATGTTTTGAAGCTTATATTTTTCTTCTTTATGCTTCTTTAGTTTTTAACAAACAGCTTCTCTTATTGCCTGTTTGTCTTTAGTTGATGTTTCCTCTTCATGATGAAGCAGTTTATGTTTCATTAGCATCGTTATTATATATTCCCTGCCGTGCTCCAACTGGTTCATGCCCCCCCGCCTCTCATGATACATACATGTCCTCCAGTTCACCTCAATAATGAACATAAACAACAATAAAGAACCCTGACCTGTAACCATGGCGACGGACACAGGAAGGATGCTGGAGCCTTTTAATACTTTGAAGAAATAAACATAAAAATGCAGATTATGTTTCTGTGAGGAACACTAAGCACATTTTAATGAAGCTGTAGTATAAAATGCTCACAGAGGCTGGTAGTTTCTATTATTCTCAGTGATTTGTGTGTTTTCCTGCGTGCGGCTCGGTCCCACTCTGATTAAACAGCCTCGAGCTGTGTTCTGAACTCATTTCATGTCCTAATGCGTCTCACACGCCGCCTGCTTCGCTCCGGCCGTTCGTGGGCGTTGAAATGTTTGCGTGTAATAAATCAGCGAGGCAGCGTTCCAGTTAACGAGCCCGCAGGATCCAGGAGAAGCAGCTCCGGTTCCCACACAGGCTCCTCTGATCTCTGCACACCTGTGAACACCTGACAGCAGAGAGAAGCGTCACACTGAAATTAAACCTCCTGTTTTCATCATCCTGCTTTAAAGCTGAGAAAAGCTGAGTAGAAACGATGATATCAGAACCCTTAAACCCTTAAACCCTCCTGTTGTCCTCGAGTCAAGGAAGGAAGGGAGGAAGAAGGAAGGAAGGAGGGGGGAAGAAGGAAGGAAAGGAGGGAGGAACGAAAGGGAGGAATGGAGGGAGGAAGGAAGGGAGGAAGAAGCAAGGAAGGGAGGGAGGAAGAAGGAAGGAAAAGAGGGAGGAAGGAAGAGTGGGAGGAAGAAGGAAGGAAGGTAGGACGGAGGGAGGAAAAAAGGAAAGGAGGAAGCAAGGAAGGAAAGAAGGAAGGGAGGAAAGAGAGAAGGAGGAGGGAGAAAGGAAAGTAGGAGGAAAGGAAGGAGGGAAGGAAGGAAGGAAGGAAGGGAGGAAAGAAGGAACACTCAAAACAGGACCCGGGAGGACGACACGAAGGTTAAACCAACTGAGTACTTCATTTAAACTCATCATGTGAATGCAAGCATTAAATCACGACTTCACCTCCACAGACGGGTTGTAGCTGCTGTGGCAATCGGCCAATCACAGGTCGCATTAAATCCAAGATCACTTGTGTTGATTGGCTGAGAGCAAGTCAATTGTCAGCTCTGGGTGCAAAAAGGATTGATTGCAGGTATCGATTGACGGGAGACGTTTCCATTTTACTTAGTATTGATTTATTTCAGACGATACCTTAAAACTACAAAGCTACTAGTTTGGTGATTAGCGTCAGGTCCGTCTCCCTCAGTAACCGTCACAGCAGACAGCAGCTTTTTGTCCATGTGAAGCCACCATAGCTCAACTCTGCTCCACATATTTCACTCCTGACAACATTATCCTTTACTTTCTGGAAGCTTTTAAACCACGCTGGACTTTAGTGTGTCTTCGTCTGCGTCATGTTCCCTCCAGTCAGCTAGCTAGCAGGATAACTTACTACCATCATGTTCCCTCCAGTCAGCTAGCTAGCAGGATAATTTACTACCATCATGTTCCCTCCAGTCAGCTAGCTAGCAGGATAATTTACTACCATCATGTTCCCTCCAGTCAGCTAGCTAGCAGGCTAACTTACTACCATCATGTTCCCTCCAGTCAGCTAGCTAGCAGGATAACTTACTACCATCATGTTCCCTCCAGTCAGCTAGCTAGCAGGATAACTTACTACCATCATGTTCCCTCCAGTCAGCTAGCTAGCAGGCTAACTTACTACCATCATGTTCCCTCCAGTCAGCTAGCTAGCAGGATAACTTACTACCATCATGTTCCCTCCAGTCAGCTAGCTAGCAGGCTAACTTACTACCATCATGTTCCCTCCAGTCAGCTAGCTAGCAGGATAACTTACTACCATCATGTTCCCTCCAGTCAGCTAGCTAGCAGGATAACTTACTACCATCATGTTCCCTCCAGTCAGCTAGCTAGCAGGATAACTTACTACCATCATGTTCCCTCCAGTCAGCTAGCTAGCAGGATAACTTACTACCATCATGTTCCCTCCAGTCAGCTAGCTAGCAGGATAACTTACTACCGAGTCAAAGTAGCCGAGGGCAGCAGTAAACATTCACTCTGTGTTTCAGGTTCTACTTCAACACAAGAAGCTTAGAGCTCCTCCTAGTGGCTGAAAGTAGCTGTTAATGAACCTGAATACCAGACTACACAGCTCAGTGACTCAATGCAGCAAGACATCATGGAGGTCGAAGTCAGACCCTGCAAATGATGATTCAATTTTTCAGTTTTAATGACTCATCTCTAGTTTCAAACTGGTAAAATAACCAAAACAAACATTTAAAATCATGAATCTCTTCAGTCTGCACAGATCATCAGCTCTGCTCCATAAACGTATCTGTTAATGTATTTAAACCCACTGAACTGTTTGTTAGAAAAGGAAAAACACATTAGTTTAACTGCACATTGCTGCATGATTATAACAATAATTATAATTCAGTAACCAGCTGATTTAATTACAGTTATTTATTTTCACACTGAGAGAAAATAGAAAATGTTCTGATGTGTTTGTAGTTTTCCAACATTATTTTATTTTATTAATGTTCTTCATGAACAATTTGATGCTTCAGTGTTTTTGAGCGTTTGGCCTCAAAGCTTTAAAGTCTGAATATCACTGATCAGTTAATTTACACATAAACCATCATCATCATCATCATCATCATCATCGTCATCCTGCTGCCTCCATCTCTCCTTCGTGTTCTCCTGCTTTCAGTAAATCTATCCTGTTGTTAACCTTCCTCCTCTCTTCCTCTTTTTATTCCTCTGAAATAACTTCTGTTTCTTATTTCTGGATAATTTGGATGCACAAAGTCTCTGAGTAGCTTCATTACACCCGTCCATTGGTCCATTGGTTCATTGGTCCATTGGTCCATCGTGTCCATCGTGTCCGTCGGCCCATCATTTCCATCATTTCCATCGTGTCCATCGGTCCATTGGTTCATTGGTTCATTGGTCCATTGGTCCATCGTGTCCATCGTGTCTATCGGCCCATCATGTCCATCGTGTCCATCGTGTCCATCGGCCCATCATTTCCATCATTTCCATCGTGTCCATCGGTCCATTGGTCCATTGGTTCATTGGTTCATTGGTCCATTGGTCCATCGTGTCCATCGTGTCCATCGGCCCATCATTTCCATCATGTCCATCGTGTCCATCGGTCCATTGGTTCATTGTGTCCATCGTGTCCATCGTGTCCATCGTGTCCATTGTGTCCATTCTGTCCATTGGTTCATTGGTCCATCGTGTCCATCGTGTCCATCGGTCCATTGGTCCATCGGTCCATCGTGTCCATCGGTCCATCGTGTCCATTGGTCCATCGGTCCATCGTGTCCATTGTGTCCATTCTGTCCATTGGTTCATTGGTCCATCGTGTCCATCGTGTCCATCTTCGTGTCTTTGCAGACTCTGATTTATTTTCCTGGTGATATTTTCAGAGCATCTGTCCGTCACCTCCGTGTCTCCCTCTGTTCACCTCGGGACTATTAACAGCTCTCCTCCTGCTGCCTCCATTATGTAGAAAATCAATGGTGCTAATTATTGTCCATTACCTTGAGCTGAGAGACGTGAGACGCAGCTCGCAGCCATCCGCAGATTAGATTCAGACTGAGGATAATTAGCTTAGCAGCTCTGCAGCATGAGAGGCCTGGACTCCTGGGAGCGGCTTTCTCTGCAGCTTTATTGCTCAGCGCTCGGCCTCTCAGCTGGGAGATTGTTTTCCAGTACGTAGTCACGTCCCGATCGGTCTGGATGGTGAAACGTTTCTCTGTGTGGTTGATGAGAACAATCAGAGGAAACAATGAAGTGTTGATGAAGGACGAGAACAGAAGACATGTTCACAGTCACAAAACACATCAGTCAGGATGAGAATTGATCTGATTTTATTGATTCCTAAACAATTGTTTGTGTTGAAAAAAAAGTGACGTAAACACAACAGTTAACTCTGCATGCTGATGAACAAAACACATAAAGGTCAGTAACAATAAGTGTTGGTAAGATGATGAATTCATAAATCAGTTAAACTAGATTTAAAAGCAGCATCAGGTTTGTTAAAATGTACATTTAGTATTTTTGTTGGTTTTATATCATTTGAAATGACATTTGCACCATTTTTTACCAAAAGTAAGACTGAATGCTCCTGAAAATGTCAAATGGTGTAACCACAAAAGAATGATAAATATTACATATTTTATCACCTACAGTGTATTTAAGTGGACTTATACTAATAATGACTTCATTTAAAACATGTAAATGGTTCCTGATCTCCATGGTAACCAGAGTAAATGTAATATTTAGAACAATTGTATTCCATTAGCTTTATTTAATATAAAGTTATAATGTAAGATCATGCCAAACTAGTTGATATGGTGTTTTATTGACTATTTACTGTTTTTAAGCAAGTTGAATTATTTGGTACAAAGTTTTTATGGTTACACCACTGAGACATTTTTGCCATAATCCTCTAATATATTCTCTCTAAATGGATTAAAAGCAGAAATTTGATGCTGGGTCCACAAAAAAAGAATGTGTGAAGTTATTCATACGTTTATTTTCATATTTTAACCCTTTAAATTTAAACTAAACCACAAACACAAAGATACATCACTGACCCAACTGTATGTGAGATAAACTGCAGCCAAAAGTTACATTAATGAATTAACCTGCTGTAAAGTGACAGTATTTTATTTTAAACATCATTATTTAACATCAGTTTAACTTCAGATGACTCGTCTCCATCTTAAATATGAAACTTTCAGACTTAAAGAAGTGAACTTTGACACTTCCTGATGATCTGAGATGTAAATAAATGTTTAAATAAACACGATAAACACAGAAGTTAAAGTTTCTGAGGTTTTATTAACTGAACATCACAGTGCAGTGAAACAGAGTCAGATCATACGTTCATATAAACAAACTGTTCTAATCTATATATATATTTATTATATATTTATTATATTTTGTCCCTTTATTGGACAGTTGGAGGCGTAGACGCTGACATGCAACAACAGTCCCTTCTGAACCATCATGCACTGTTAGCTCACTAATCTATATTTTATCTGTCAGTGTTTGGATCAATAATCAATAATCACAGTTAGTTTTAAATGCAGCAGACTTTCAGTTTGTAGAACCTGCTGATTTATCCTTCAGCGCCACCATCATTTAGCTGTTTTATGATAAATAATTTAATAACTGGTAGTTTCTCGTCTGTTTACTGCTACTCAGCTGATATTAACGTGCTAACGTGCTAGATTAAAATAGTAAACATTAAAATATTTCAATATAATCAGTTTTCATGCAGTTCTGATTTGTGATTTTTACTTTTTAAATACTAATAAGTTGATTTAATGAATTAATTCTGTTAAATGTTTACATTGAGGTCAGTTGCCATGGTAACTGATGCTGCAGGCTGATTGGATCAAAATAACACATTAAAAAACAAAACAACAAACACCAATCCGACCAATCAGCTACCAGAATCTGACTGACTCCGTCTCCATAGCAACAGCAGCTGAGGCTCATGGGTAGAGCCGGGTGATAATTAAATAAATTAATTACAATGTTTTTGCTCAGATTTGAGATTAAAGTCGATTTATTAAAATAAACAGCTGATCGCTGCTAATCACTAAATCTGATTTATCAGAAACAAAATGTAAATAATTCAAACTGAATATAAACATAAACAAACATTAATGTTTATTCAATGTGACGGTTAAATAAATAAATAATAAATTATATGAAACGTTTAAAATCTGAATAAAAAAAGAGGAAAAAACATTTTGTAACATACAGAATATTTTGTTATGTGCTGAAAGCTCTACTGTTAATATTAATATTATTATTATTTATTTTCTATTTTTATTTATTTCTGTTGTTGCTCTGAATTAATTTTTATCTTTGGATAATTTCTGCTACAATTTTTATCAATATTCAGTAAAGTGCAGAATCACAGTGTCGAGTTATTGATCAGAGCCGATAATCAGCTGTTCACAGTGGTATCGATCAGCTGATCAGAGGCAGCTGATGTCCCTGCTGTCGCCTGATTGGTTGATGAGGTCGGCGTCGTGTTGCTAGGTGATTGAGACGTGTGTGTTTCTGCTGATTCAATCAAACTGATCGATTGGAAGAGAAGTCAGGTGTGTTACTGTGTGTTGTGTGTGTGTGTTTGTGTCTGTGTGTCTGTGTATGTGTGTGTGTGTGTGTGTGTGTGTGTGTGTGTTTGTTACTGTGTGTGTGTGTGTTTGTGTGTGTGTGTGTATTTGCTGGTGTCGGAGCAGATCTCCTGGCTTCTTCGGTGTTCCTCTGTTACCGTGGAAACGATAAAGCAGTGAGCCTGTATGAATGGAGGATGGGGGGATGGGGGGGGCAGATGTGAGGAGGTCAAAGAGCGACGAAGGAAATAAATGAATGAGAATCAGATGGAGGGATGAGAAGCGTACGGAGGGAGCGGAGAGTAGAAGTTAGAGTCATAAATCTGATGAAGAAGATGAGGAAGGTCAGAGTGGAGGAGAGAAAAAAACAATTAACAACAGAACGAGGGATGATGATGGAGGGAGATGAAGGAGGAGAAACAGAAAGACACAGAAGTTATTTCATATTCCCATCGTACCGTCTCACTTTAAACACTTTCTATCCTTTAATTAGAACTATTTTAATTAATGAAAGTGCATCATGATGGAAAAAAAAAAGACAAGAATAATGAAATCTGAATCTGGAGATCCGAGCAGCAGGTTGACCTTTAACCCCTCCTGTAAACAGTCTGAAAGCTGATTGGCTGATCAGGTCATTACTTACAGGCGCATGTTTCAGATCAGGTTTGTTATATTCTTCCTTTATTTCCCTCCAGTCTCTCTACATTCATAAAGCTCTGAGTTTAAACTGTGATCACGAGTCCGTCAACAGAACATCAGAGACCTGTTAAAGGAGCAGACTGTAACTGCTAGAAATGTAAATATAATGTAAAGTATGTTTACGTTCAAACAAGTAGCCCAGAACTAAATACTGAATCTAGAGAGGACCTTTTGTGTTTGGGGAGGGGGGGGGGACGTTGGGGACGTTGGGGACGTATAGGGCGTTGGGGACGTTGGGGGCGTTGGGACGTATAGGGTGTTGGGGGTGTTGGGGGCGTTGGGGGGGTTGGGGACGTTGGGGACGTTGGGGAAGTGGGAGGGGTTGGGGACGTTGAGGAAGTGGGAGGGGTTGGGGGCGTTGGGGACATTCGGGGGGTTGGGGGCGTTGGGGACGTTGAGGAAGTGGGAGGGGTTGGGGACGTTGGGGGCGTTGGGGACGTTCGGGGGGTTGGGGGCGTTGGGGACGTTGAGGAAGTGGGAGGGGTTGGGGACGTTGGGGGCGTTCGGGGGGTTGGGGACGTTGGGGGGGTTGGGGACGTTGAGGACGTTGGGGAAGTTGGGGGCGTTGAGGACGTTGAGGTAGTTGGGGGCGTTGGGGACCTTGGGGAAGTGGGAGGGGTTGGGGACTTTGGGGAAGTTGGGGGCGTTGGGGACCTTGGGGAAGTGGGAGGGGTTGGGGGCGTTGGGGACGTTGGGGCGTTGGGGACCTTGGGGAAGTGGGAGGGGTTGGGGACGTTGGGGAAGTTGGGGACGTTGGGGGCGTTGGGGACCTTGGGGAAGTGGGAGGGGTTGGGGGCGTTGGGGAAGTTGGGGACGTTGGGGGCGTTGGGGACCTTGGGGAAGTGGGAGGGGTTGGGGGGTTGGGGAAGTTGGGGACATTGGGGGCGTTGGGGACCTTGGGGAAGTGGGATGGGTTGGGGGCGTTGGGGAAGTTGGGGGCGTTGGGGACCTTGGGGAAGTGGGAGGGGTTGGGGGCATTGGGGACCTTGGGGATGTGGGAGGGGTTGGGGGCGTTGGGGACCTTGGGGAAGTGGGAGGGGTTGGGGGCATTGGGGACCTTGGGGATGTGGGAGGGGTTGGGGGCGTTGGGGACCTTGGGGAAGTGGGAGGGGTCGGGGGGGTTGGGGACGTTGGGGACATTGGGGGCGTTGGGGACCTTGGGGAAGTGGGAGGGGTTGGGGGGTTGGGGACGTTGGGGACATTGGGGGCGTTGGGGACCTTGGGGAAGTGGGATGGGTTGGGGGCGTTGGGGAAGTTGGGGGCGTTGGGGACCTTGGGGAAGTGGGAGGGGTTGGGGGCATTGGGGACCTTGGGGATGTGGGAGGGGTTGGGGGCGTTGGGGACCTTGGGGAAGTGGGAGGGGTTGGGGGCATTGGGGACCTTGGGGATGTGGGAGGGGTTGGGGGCGTTGGGGACCTTGGGGAAGTGGGAGGGGTCGGGGGGGTTGGGGAAGTTGGGGGCGTTGGGGACGTTGGGGGGGGCCAGGTAGGGTGTATTCAGTTGGCTGCAATCTACAACGTCGCCACTAGATGGCACCAAATCACACAAACTGCTCCTTTAAGAAAACATGTCCAAAATGTTTGTTTCTGACTCTCATGATGTCTGTTGTGTTTGAGATGAACACAAAGACACAAACACACAACTACACACAGACACAACAACACAAACACACAACAACACAAAGAGACAAAGACACAACCACACAAACGCACAAACACACAAACACACAACCACACAAACACACAAACACACAACAAAACAAAGAGACAACGACACAAACACACAAAGACTCAAACACACAAACACACAAAGACACAAACACACAACGACACAAACACACAACGACACAAAGAGACAAACACTCAAAGACTGGACAAAGAAGACAAAAGAATACTGAACTACTTTATAGTCAGAATGAAAAATGAATTATTAATGAGAATAACTTTGTTTCAGCTCTAAATTTAAACTACACACACACACACACACACACACACACACACACACACACACACACACACAATGATTTAGACTAGTAGTGGGTCCACAGTGAGCCAGCAGCTGCATGCTGACTGTACAGAGAGATGAGATACTCTGTGGTTTCATCCATTATTGATGCATTATGTTTTAGTGGAGAGAAGAAGAGAGACGTCGGGATTCCTTGTTAATGGAGGCTGGAGGAGTTTGGACAGGTTCATATAAAACATGTGTGTTACATGCTGAACAGGCTCAGTTTCCTCTCAGGTCACATTTACATCACTGCAAACTATCTGTCTATTAATAATCTACTTCCTGTGACATCACTCTAGAAACAGGTTATTTCCTGGTCGAACACGTCGAACAGTAAATCAGCAGGAAACAGCTGCAGCAGATGTTGGGACTCGTTTCCATTCAGACCATAGACTGTATATAAGAAATGGACGTAACATCAGTGACGTCACCCATTGGTTTGTGGACTGCAGCTCGGAGGCCAATAGTATCGGATGAGCAGCGCCATCTTGAAGATTTCAGGTGCATGCTGGGAAAAATAAAAACAGGGATTCTACTTATATGGGCATCAGGAGGAGCATGAGGCGCCCTCCTGAACCTGTGAACCAATCAACCTGTCAATCACCACGTAGCCACGCCCTAATGCATACCCTGCTTTATCGTCACATATAAAATCAGGGAGGCCAAAATGTCCCAAATGAACATCATACTGCATTGAAGAAGGCTTTAAACTAGCGATTGAGACCATAAACACATTTTGAAAACGTTTACTGAGGTTAGAAATCAAGTGAGAAGTTGGTGAATTCTCCATTGACTTGTATAGAGACGGAAGTCCTTTTGACACCAAAACGGTCGCCCCCTGGTGGCCTTTTGATAGAATGCAGTTACTGCAGTTGTACGATAAGTTAATAACGTAATTATTGTGGCAGGCTAATAATAGACTGACTATAATAAAACAGATATTATAGGTTCAGTGTTTGTTGACATTGAGTCAAACAGTGATGAGAAGCTGCTGAGATGTACTGACGGTTTCTAAGTGGATTTATGAGGTTTATTGTCTGATGGACATCAGAGATAATGATGATATCTCAGGAAGTGGAAGTCACACCGAACCATATCAGATCTGAGTTATGACTCTGTGTGTGTGTGTGTGTGTGTGTTTGTTTGTTGAGCTTCTTAATAAAGTGTATAAAGCACCTGCAGGATGTTAGTGTGCCTCTCAGTGTGAATAATGGACTTTTCCTGCGTGTGTAAAGCACCTTATAGGATGTGCATAATGATCAGAGCTCAGTGTGATTCATGGCGCTGATGCTCACTGATGCCGAGGTTTGATATGAATAATACCATGAAGGCAACACAGGAAATGAACAGTAAGCAGCTTTACAGAGGAGATTAATGAGCCTGTGTGTGTGTGTGTGTGTGTGTGTGTGTGTGTGTGTGTGTGTGTGTGTGTGTGTGTGTGTGTGTATAAAGGAGGTATTGTGCTCCAGTTTTGAGGTGTTTTTATTTCACTTTCTTACCTAATAAGGCACGTCGGCTGCTTTAATGATGCAAACAGGATTCAGTGAGTTTATACTGTGAAACATCAGCGATGTTGCATCATGTGTTCAGTCTGCTAACCGCTAAGTTTTAACCATAGAAGAAGAAAACCAGGCTTTACGCTCGCTCTGCATCTTTGACTCGACCATCAAACTGAATTTAATATTATTTAAAGAAGTTATCAGTTATTTTATTGTCTGGATGTCCTGAAACTTTCTTTAGTTAATCCAAAAGAAATCAGAAATATATATGTTGGTTTTATTTTGAACTAAAACAGGTTATAAAACATGAGCTCACACATGCTGTAACCCTCCTGCTGTCCTCGAGTCAAGGAAGGAAGGGAGGAAGGAGAGGAGGGAGGGAGGGAGGGAGGAAGGAAGGAAGGAAGGGAGGGAAGAGGGAAGGAAGAAAGGAAGGAAAGGAGGGACGAAAGAATGGAGGAAAGGAAAGAAGGAAGGGAGGACGGAGGAAAGAAGGAAGGAGGGAGGGAGAAAGGAATAGAGGAAGGGAGGAAGGAATGAAAGAAGGACAGAGTAAAGAAGGAAGGGAGGAAGGAAGGAAGGAAGGGAGGAAGGAAGAACAGAAGGAAGGATATCTTTCCTCCCCATTGCATTCCTTCTTTCTTCTGTCCTTCTTTTCTTCCTTCCTCCCTTCCTCTTTTCCTTTCTGCCTTCCTCCATCCTTCCTTCCTTCCTTTCCTCCCTCCTTTCCTCCCTTCCTTCCTTCCTTCCTTCCAAGGGCAACAGGTTAAAGTATAAATAAAGTTGGTTTGACTGGTTTCAAACTGAAGCTGAAACAATGATTATCTGCTGATAACTTCTCCTTAATATCAGCATCAGTCCCAAAAACTCCAGTATCAGTCCGTCTCTTTATAAAATATATTAATAAAATATATCAGCCAATAAAAGCTGATATATTTATTTATCATGTTTCACTCTGGATGTGAAAGTTAGAACATTTTATTCATTTCTTATAAAAACTCTTAAATTGTTTAATTTCAATGTTTCCTCAGAACAAACTGTTGTTGTGACGGCCGGCTGCTCTCATTGGCTGTTCGTAACCACGGGCGACGCCTGATTAATGATGTCACGTGCACGCTCGTTGTGCACACGCTTCATTTTCCCAGAAAAATAAATACTGGAAGCAGTTTTTATGTTTTCCTGAAAACTGTCACTGACACACACACACACAAACACACACACACACACACACACACACACACACACACACACACACACACACACCTCTTAATTAATGGGAAGCGTAGCTGAAGTCCCTGCGGTGGCTCCAACCTCTTGCTCACTGCGACAGTATTGACCCTTCATGATAAATAACACAACGAGGCGGTCCAACACACACACACACACACACACACACACACACTGAATAAATGCTGAGGATTACATTTTCTCTGGTGCTGCGTCACATTTTAAGTAAATGAAATGAAAACAGTAATTATTGATTATTAGTCCTGCAGCTAACAATGATGTCATCATGTTTAATGATGAATCCGTCCGTCACTTTCTCTGGAGATGAAGTTAACAGCTGATGACTGATTGACTAACAGCTGCAGCTCTGAATGTGTTTCATGTTAAACAGAAAGAAATGCAGCAGTGTGATGAAGTTACTGAAACCACTGCAGCTGTTTCCCTCTCTACTGTACTCTACTCTACTGTATGAGCATTATCAAGATATCTGTTAATAGTCATTATAAACAAGAGGAAGCTCTTTACTGTTCATATAAACCTGACTGATGCTTTAACACAGATTAGAAGAATTGTGAACTTTCCCTTTAAGTGAATCTTTAACATGAAGTTAAACAGCTGCAGGATTCAGCAGCTCAGACTGATATAAAATATATAAATATATAAATATAGCTTCATTTATTTGGGTGAAAAAATGAACAGGAGGAATGTTTAAAGAGAGGAAAAACTGTCACTGTTCATATGGACACCTGACTGCTGGTTTATACACACTGGGAACACTGGGATCACTGGGAATACTGGGAACTGTCCTTTAACACCTCAGACAGAACTCACATGAGGAACATTTCCATCTGACTTGTTTTTCTGCTGTTTGTTTGGTTCAATCTGCTTATAAACAGTTTAAATGAAGCTTTAACGATGCTGCAGCAGAATGAAGTGATGACTGTCTGATCTGTGATGATGATGATGATGATGATGGTGGTGATGATGGTGATGATGATGATGATGGTGGTGATGGTGATGATGATGATGATGATGATGATGATGATGATGATAATATTCACTGATCTAACATTCTAACAACAAACAGTCTGACTCGTCTCTCTCAGACTGATCCTGTTTCATAAAACCAGTAAAACCAGTTTAACAGCTAGACGTACCTGCAGGATTTATGACATCACAGCTAGTCAGGAGCCAATCGGGGTCCAGTATGAAACTGATCAGTGTGATTATCGGGACTGAGAACAAAACTAACTGACAGAGGAAAATAATATCTGTCTGTTGATATTATTAGTCCCTAATGAACCGTGAGTCACAGATTATTATTTAAAGTATTTTTATGTCTTTAAACTCGTCTGGACGCATCATT
>NC_084972.1:35336432-35338932 GCF_963691925.1 Scomber scombrus | reverse complement strand
CCCTGGGGGCAAGGGGGCAGCGGCAGGGCGTCAGGTACAGGTACATGAGGACCAGCAGCAGGCTGACCACGCAGCCCAGCAGGGTGGTGAAGCCGGTGTTGAACTGCTCTGTGAGCGTCGTCGTCGGCATGCAGCAGCACCGTCACGTTCACTTCCTGCGTCTCGTTGCGCTGCAGCTTGGAGTCCAGCGCCATGCACCAGTAGATCCCAGAATCCTCTGCGCGCGCCGCCACGATCTCCAAGCTGCCGTTGGAGAACATCTTCAGCGATCCGTTGTTCCCCGGCGGCGCCACGTACTCCTGATTGGGCGCCACCCAGAGGAAGGTGAGGTGGCGCCCGGCGAGCACGGTGACGCAGTGGAGCAGCAGCGTCTGCCCCGCTCTCACCGACACGCTGCTCTCCTGCGCCCCACGCAGCGACGACACGTCACACTTCTCAAAGACTCGCTCGTGCTGGAAGAAGCGAACGGTTCCTCTCTGGATGCCGAACAGCAGGCAGGTGTGCTCCGCTCTGAAGTCTCTGACGGAGGAGAAGCCGCGCTGCTCCCAGAACCGAAACAGAGCGAACATGGAGCACTCGCACACCAGAGAGTTGTTGTGCAGGTACAGACCCTTCTGCACCGTGATGGGCAGGTTGGTGATGTCATCCAGGGGCAGTTTGGGCAGCCGGTTGGAGGGACAGGTCCAGCATGCACAGGTGAGGGTGAGTCTGCTGCTGGATGGTGAAGAGGGGAAGTCAGTGAGGCGGTTGTGGCTGAAGTAGGCCCTGCGGAGCCCCCCCAGCCCCGACACCACTCTGCTCTCCACGTGGACGATGCGGTTGTTGAACAGCAGCAGCTCCTCCAATCCCGGCAGCTCCAGGAAGTAATGCTGCTCCAGAACATGAAGCTGATTGGACGACAGGTCCAGGTGTTTGAGCAGGGCTCCGGAGGCGTTTCTAAAGGCCCCCGGCTGGACGGAGGTCAGCTGGTTGTGAGCCAAGCGTAACGTCTCCAACCGAGAGAGTCCGGTGAAGTCGCCCCCCTCCAGCCGCACCAGCTGGTTGTAGCTGAGGTCCAGAGTGACGGAAGAGACCGGGATCTGAACCGGGACCCGCTGCAGGCCCGCCGCCGTGCAGCTGAAGATGTCAGAGGCAACCAGACAGGGGGGGATCCTGGCCTGGACGGGGCCCCCGGCGGTCTGGACAGGGCCCCCGGTCTGGACGGGACCCCCGGCCTGGACGTGGCCCCCGGTCTGGACGGAGCCCCCGGCCTGGACTCGGCCCCCGGCCTGGACGGGGGCTCCCGGTCTGGACGGGGCCCCCGGCCTGGACGGGGCCCCCCGGTCTGGACGGGGCTCCCGGGTCTGGACGGGGCCCCCGGCCTGGACGGGGCTCCCGGTCTGGACGGGGCCCCCGGCCTGGACTCGGCCCAGCTGCAGACAGACGAGCAGCAGCAGGAGGCAGCGGGTCGGGGCTGCGGGGGCCGGCGGTGCCACCACACCATGAAGAAAAGAAAAGCTCCCAACAGACGGCATGAAGCCTCCAGCTGGCTGCTTCATCATCTGTCTCAGAACCGACTCGTCTCTACGATGTTTCTCATGTTTTATCGTCTGGAGACGTTTGGCGTTTGTTTTCCTTCTTGTTCTCGTGTTGTTTGAGCCGCTCAGAGCTCAGAGAGTCTGAGTCCTGCTGCCAGCTGCAGGTGTTCCTGTGTCAACAAACATTCCTGCTGCTCGTCCAGCAGTTGCAGCTCAAAGCTAACAAGTTTAAAGATGATGAAGGTGAAAAGTTGATCAGCTGATCAGTTGTAACTCACTCAGCTTAGTTTCCTGCATGTTTATCCATCAGCAGCTCCAACAAACAACTAATCCTCCTTTTTATTCCTGGTTAGAAACAGAAGCTTCATGCGTGCTCCTCTCCTCTCTTCTCCTCTCCTCTCTTCTCCTCTCCTCCTCTCTTCTCCTCTCCTCCTCTCTTCTCCTCTCCTCTCTTCTCCTCTCCTCCTCTCGCTCCCTCGCTCGCTGCTCTCCGTCGCTGCATCTCGTTGTTTTCAGCTTGTGTTTTCTCTCCGATCAGATTTCAGCATCCTGACTGTTTGCAGCTCTCACACACACACACAGACACACACACACACACACACACACTCAGCTCTGCTCCGGCTCATGTGTGCAGAGCTGAGCCTGTTCTTCCTCCTCTCCTCTCCTCCTCTTCCTCCTCTCCTTCTCCTCCTTCAGTGTGTGTCAGCAGTGGGAGGAAGAGACGCAGCTCAGAGTGAAATCACAAACATCAAACATCCAGCTGCTCCGCTGTCTTTAAGCTCCATCACAAAGTTGGAGCTGGTCCTGCTGCAGATGTGTGTGTGTGTGTGTGTGTGTGTGTGTGTGTGTGTGTGTGTGTGTGTGTTTCCACGTGTGTGTGTGTGGATTCAGTCTCTGCTTCCGTTGTTTCTTCGCTCTGAGCTGCGTCGGCTGCTTCTGGTGTTTTCCCAGCTCCTCCACTCTACTTTAACAAACCCTCCTTT
>NC_084972.1:35327515-35336232 GCF_963691925.1 Scomber scombrus | reverse complement strand
ACACACACTGAAGGGTTCTCTAGTGTGTGTCAGCAGTGGGGAGGAAGAGACGCAGCTCAGAGTGAAATCACAAACATCAAACATCCAGCTGCTCGCTGTCTTTAAGCTCCATCACAAAGTTGGAGCTGGTCCTGCTGCAGATGTGTGTGTGTGTGTGTGTGTGTGTGTGTGTGTGTGTGTGTGTGTGTGTGTGTGTGTGTGTGTGTGTGTGTGTGTGTTTCCACGTGTGTGTGTGTGTGGATTCAGTCTCTGCTTCCCGTTGTTTCTTCGCTCTGAGCTGCGTCGGCTGCTTCTGGTGTTTTCCCAGCTCCTCCACTCTACTTTAACAAACCCTCCTTTCTCTCTCTCTCTCTCTCTCTCTCTCTCTCTCTCTGTCTCTCTCTCTCTCTCTCTCTCTCTCTCTCTGTCTCTGTCTCTCTCTCCTCTCTCTCTCTCTCTCTCTCTCTCTCTCTCTATGTCTCTCTCTCTCTCTGTCAGTCTCTCTCTCTCTCTCTCAGTCTCTCTGTCTATCTCCCCTCAGCATCCTCGCCCATCTCAAACCCTCTCCTCCTGTTCTTCTCTTTTCAAGGAGTCTCTCTCTTTCTATTTCTGCTTCAAGCTATTACACACTTTCTTGTTTTCATGGCCACATCGCTCTCTCTCTCTCTCTCTCTCTCTCTCTCTCTCTCTCTCTCTCTCTCTCTCTCTCTCTCTCTCTCTGTCTCTCTCTCTCTCTCTCTCTGATGTTACCACAGGAGATGTATTATAGGGGGCTCGAGAGGGAATTTTGATTGGCCGGAGAGAGAAATGCACACAAGAGTCACGAACGTCTGTTCTTTCTTCTTTTCTTCTCTTTTCTCTTCGCTCTCCGTCTCTCATCTTTTCTGTTTTTCTTCTTTCTCTTTCTGGCATTTTTCAGTTCTGACTGAAATATCTTACCAGTCAGCAGATGAATCATGATAAAGATCACACATGTAGTTTAATCTGATGGTTAATGACCACAGCTGCTCTACACACTGATGTAAAGAGGAGTGACGTCATGTTTGAGTCGCAGCATCAGAACCTTTCAACTGTGCTGACGGCAGCTTTATAACCAGAGTCTGACTCAGTGTGAGTCAATCAGCCACCTGTCAATCACACCTGTCAATCACACCTGTCAATCACACCTGTCAATCACACCTGTCAATCAAAACTACTATAAGTCTCCAAATCTGAATAAATTCCTAAATGATTCACAGCTCACTGAGTAGAAGATCTGAATGAGGCTCAATGATAAATGTTGGTAAGATGAGTGTGTGTGTCTGTGTGTGTGTGTGTGTGTGTGTGTGTGTGTGTGTGTGTGTGTGTGTGTGTGTGTGTGTGTGTGTGTGTGTGTGTGTGTGTGTGTGTGTGGGGTTTCAGTCTGCAGACGTCTGAGCTGCTGGTTTGTGTTTGTTTATATTCATTAATGAGGAAATCACCTGTTCCTTCTGTGGCTGTTTAAACGTAGAGAAATACTGTTTCTGTCCTCTGTGTATAAATATGTGAATGTGCTGGTTTGCATAATTATTCTGATGCAGACGCTGGATGGACTCGAGCTTCACTTGTTTTATCTTGTAGTGAAGTGAAGGATCAGCAAAGAGACACATTAAGTTTTACATGAAATCAGTGTAAGTTTACATTTACGGTTTCTCTCTAGAACAGAATAATATATAAAAATAATAAAAAACCTTCTCGAGGTAAAAATAGATAAAAAGAAGAGTTGAGGATCCACAGCAGTTATATATATATATATATATAACTGCTTCTCTCTTCCTCTGACTCGTCGCTGCAGTCGTCGGCCACCTGCCGCGTGTTTGCTTCTCACATCTGTGTCGACATCAAACATCTGCACTGATTGTTCAGACTCTGATTACACTCGTTCATTTTAGTGAGTCTGTTTCTCTGCCGTCACTTCATCCTCCTTTCATTTGTTTATTTAGCAGAAAAATCATGAATCAGTCTCTGTGAGTCTGCAGCTGGTTGCCAGCTGATGAAACATTTAAAACATAAACATCAAGATACCAACACCAAGACTCTCAAACCAGAACAGCAACAACACAATCAAATATGTTAAATATTGGAGAGGACACATATTCTTCACATCTCCAGCTCTACACCCTAACCCTTAGCAACCACCTAGCAACCACCTTAGCAACCACTTTAGAAACCACCTTAGGAACCACCTTAGCAAACTACCTAGCAACCACCTAGAAAAACCACCGTAGGAACCACCTAGAAAAACCACCTTAGGAACCACCTAGAAAAACCACCTTAGCAACCACCGTAGAAACCACCTAGCAACCACCTAGCAACCACCTAAAAAACCACCTTAGGAACCACCTAGAAAAACCACCTTAGGAACCACCTAGAAAAACCCACCTTAGCAACCACCTTAGAAACCACCTTAGCAACCACCTTAGAAACCACCTAGCAAACCACCTTAGAAACCACCTAGCAACCACCTTAGCAACCACCTAGCAACCACCTTAGGAACCACCTAGCAACCAATTAGCAACCACCTTAGGAACCACCTAGCAAACTACCTAGCAACCACCTAGAAAAACCACCGTAGGAACCACCTAGAAAAACCACCTTAGGAACCACCTAGAAAAACCACCTTAGCAACCACCGTAGAAAACCACCTAGCAACCACCTAGCAACCACCTACAAAACCACCTTAGGAACCACCTAGAAAAACCACCTTAGGAACCACCTAGAAAAACCACCTTAGCAACCACCTTAGAAACCACCTTAGCAACCACCTTAGAAACCACCTAGCAAACCACCTTAGAAACCACCTAGCAACCACCTTAGCAACCACCTAGCAACCACCTTAGGAACCACCTAGCAACCAATTAGCAACCACCTTAGGAACCACCTAGCAAACCACCTAGCAACCACCTTAGAAACCACCTAGCAACCACCTTAGCAACCACCTTAGGAACCACCTTAGGAACCACCTAGCAACCACCTTAGAAACCACATAGCAACCACCTTAGGAACCACCTTAGAAACCACCTAGCAACCAACTAGCAACCAACTAGCAACCACCTTAGGAACCACCTAGCAACCAACTAGCAACCACCTTAGGAAACACCTTAACAACCACTTTAGGAACCAACTAACAACCACCTTAGCTAACTATGTAACTAACAAACTCACTAAGTAACAAACTAACAAAGTAATCTGATTGCGAGGAAGCTTCTACGTAAAGTAACTATAGAAACGGTAACGTGAGGTTTCAGAGATAAAAGATGCTGATACAAGTTAGTAAAATGGTAAAAATGTCTCAGTTGAATGTAAGCACGTATATCACTGATGTCCTCACTAGTATAGAAGTGTGTGTGTTTAAATGTGCTGAGCTGGCTTCAGCTCTTGGTCACAGTGTGTGTTTCATGCTGATTTCCTGTCACTAGGATTAAGATCACACACACACACACACACACACACACACACACACACACACACTATCAGATCCTATGGAACATAAGAAGACTCCAGCATGACTGTAGAAGGTCTAACAGAGGGAGATCAGCAGGTTACAGTAAAGTTATCAGCAGCCTGCAGGATGATTTTCTGCTTCTCGTGTCGACTGTAATTAAAGTGACTCCAGTTATTAATGTTCTCATATACACTATAAATCTGAGTGTGTGTTTGAACCCAGCTTTATTCTCACAGTGAAACACCAGCTGTTTATATCCACATGAAGCAGTTACTGATCAACATTATGATTCATGTGGTGGTCGTGTTTCTGTCCAGCTGCTGAATGTAAAGTCTGTTTTTACTCTCAACCAGCTGCTGAAGGAAACATCTGAATGCTTCACTATGTTCACCAGTCTGTTTGGTGCTGAGCAGGTAGAGCACAGTGGGGGGGGGGCGGTTACTGCTTTATTCTCTTAACCCTCCTGCTGTCCTCGAGTCAAGGATGAAGGGAGGAAGGAAAGAAATAACGTTGGGAGGAGGGAAGGAGGGAAGGAGAGAGGGAGGAAAAAGGAAGAAGGAAGGGAAGGAGGGAAGAAGGAAGGAAGGAAGATGGAAGGAAAGGAGGGAGGAAGGAAAGGAGGGAGGAAGGAAGGAAGACGAGAGGAAAGGAGGAAGGAAGGAAGGAAAGGAGGCAGGAAGGAAGGAGGGAGGGTGGGAGCGAGAAAGGAAGGGAAGGAAGGAAGACAGAAGGAAAGGAGGGAGGAAGAAGGTAGGAAAGGAGGGAGGAAGGAAGGAAGGGAGGAAGAAGGAAAGAAAGGAGGAAGGAAAGGAGGGAGGAAGGAAGGAAGACGGGAGGGAGGGAGGAAGAAGGAAGGAAAGGAGGGAGGAAGGAAGGAAGGAGGGACAGGGTAAGGGCGGAAGGAAGGAGGAAGGGAGAAAAAGAGAGAGGAAGGAAAGAAGGAACAGTCAAAACAGACGGGGTCAATTTGACCCGGGAGGACGACAGGAAGGTTAAAGCTAAACAATGAGCTGAAGCTCAGTATAAAGCTCCATGAAGCTGAAGTGAAGCTCAGACGCTGACTAATGGTTTGTGCTGCTGGAGGTGAAACAGGAGCTGCTCAGAATGGACTCATTAGCATTTCTTAATGAGACTTTCATTCATTTAAAACATCAGCAGCAGCAGCGGAGCCACGCTCAGTGTTTCCCTTCATGGATGAATCATTGATCAGAGTATTGGACACGGAGTTAATATTCATGCAGTAAGCAGCAGTGACAGCAGGTCGTCCATCAGCCAATGAGAACAGAGAACATCTGCTGCTCCAGTCCATCAGTCACACAGTGGAACTTCTCCCTGATCATTATAGTAAAAAGCTGCTTCAGTTTTAATTCATTCATTTTATTCTCTGTGTCAATCTGGACGCGTTGCCCTTCTGTTGCTTCTAATTAAAGAGAAAAGAACAACAATGAACCTCTGACAACCGCTGACTCACTCTGTAGTACTGCTAGAGGTACTAGTACTTTACTGTAGTACTGTTAGAGGTACTTATACTTTACTGTAGTACTGTTAGAGGTACTAGTACTTTACTGTAGTACAGTTCGAGGTACTTGTACTTTACTGTAGTACAGTTCGAGGTACTTGTACTTTACTGTAGTACAGCATACTACATCACTCATAGTAGTATGCTGAATACTTCTTCCATCACTGTCTCCTCCTGTCAGATTGACAGTTTGATGAGCTGCTGTCAGTCATGTGTTGTGTGAGTTAGAGTTAGAGGAGGGAGAGTGTGTCTCCATGTGATGAAGGATGAAGGATGGAGGATGAAGGATAGAGGATGAAGGATAGAGGATGAAGTATGAAGGATAGAGGATAGAGGATGAAGGATAGAGGATGAAGGATAGAGGGTGAAGGATAGAGGATAAAGGATGAAGGATGAAGGACAGAGGATGAAGGATAGAGGATGAAGGATGGAGGATGAAGGATAGAGGATGAAGGATAGAGGATGAAGGATGAAGGATAGAGGATAGAGGATGAAGGATAGAGGATGAAGGATGGAGGATGGAGGATGAAGGATAGAGGATGAAGGATAGAGGATGAAGGATAGAGGATGAAGGATAGAGGATAGAGGATGAAGGATAGAGGATGGAGGATAGAGGATGAAGGACAGAGGATGAAGGATGAAGGATAGAGGATGGAGGATGAAGGATGGAGGATGAAGGAGTCTCTGAGGCATCATGTCAGCTGTAGTGAGAAGGTCAGAGCAGTTTTACAGGGAAATGTCAGCGTGTTCAGACGTCGGACTCTTGCTGTGAAGAACACAGTGGAGCTCTGAGCAGCGAGTAAAGCTCACTGACAGCCAATCAGAGAGCAGAGACAGTTCAGTAAGCCCCGCCTCCCTCAGTTACTGCTCCTATCACTGTCAATCTTACTGTTTGTTTCTGTTATTGGCAAATATCAGATCAGCTGTTTGTAGTGTGTGTGTGTGTGTGTGTGTGTGTGTGTGTGTGTGTGTGTGTGTGTGTGAGTGTGTAGGTGTGTTTGTAGTGTGTGTGTGTGTGTGTGTGTGTGTGTGTGTGTGTGTGTGTGTGTGTGTTGAGAGAGTGTGTGAGAGAGTGTGTAGGTGTGTTTGTAGTGTGTGTGTGAGTGTGTGTGTGTGTTTGTAGTGTGTGAGTGTGTAGGTGGGAGTGTGTAACATCTTCCTGCAGCACGACATCATCATGGATTCTGCTCTGCTTTTACATCCTGATGTTATTTTTAAAAGAGCTGACAGTAAAATCTGAGTCTGTCACACTGTAAATGTTTCTAGTTATTAATAATAATCAAATATAAACAGGTCATTAATGCTTTATAACACATTTTAATGTAGTTGTAAGCTGTTTAAAGTGTTTATTAATGTTAATTATGAAGACTCATTTTATATATTTTACAGTATTGTCATTTATTATCAGTTTATACAGCAGCAAACAGTTAGATTCATACTTAATAGAAAGTCTTTGACATCTTTTGAACACTGAACACTGATTGGACCAGAATTAGCTGATAGTTTAATAAAGCGACTGAACACATAATTCATCAGAGCTGCAAATATTTTCATTGTCGATTATTTTCTCAATTATTTGTTTGGTTTATTAAATGTCAAAAACTGGAGATATCAGCTTAAAAGCGAATTTAAAAGATCAACTCTACTTCTTCTTCTTCTTGGCAACACATGCACATTATCCAGATGTTACAAAGCTCAGCTGGCAGTGAAACATGGTTCATAGAATATAAACCATCTAAGTCTGTCTCACGTTCATCAGAAGTCCAAACGTTAAATGAACCGTCTCACAAAACCAACGAAAAAATCAAATCCTCACAAATGACAAACTGGTACTAGAAATATTAATAAAGGGGAAATATTTCCTGAAGGCAGCTCGGACACATAGCGTGGCAATGCTGGAATAATTCCTCTTTGTTTTGCATCATCGGTGAAGCTCGACTCTGAGGAGACACCAGAAATAGTAAAAGAGAGAAAGAGGGCGAGTCGAGTTGGAGTAAAAACACAGAGACAAAAGACAGAGTGGAGAGTGGGAGTCGAGTCGTGTAGAAAGCCATTAAAGATTGATGTGGAGCGGTTGGACTGAGCGGCGCCGCGGGGGAGAAAAGCAGAGAGGCAGAGAAGCTGAGTTTCATTAGAACCACAGTGATTGAACGGATGGACAGAACGTGACAGAACGTGACAGAGAGGCTGATGGTGGTTCCACATCTATCAGAATGAGAAGAGACTGATGGATGAACGAAGAAAAGCAGCTGATGGTGTATAAACCATAGACTGTATATAAACATCCGTGACGTCACCCATTGGTTTGTGGACTGCTGCTCGGAGGCCAATAGTATCGATCTGAGCAGCGCCATCTTGAACATTTCTGGTGCATGCTGGGAAAAATAAAAACAGGGATTCTACTTATATGGGCATCAGGAGGAGCATGAGGCGCCCTCCTGAACCTGTGAACCAATCAACCTGTCAATCACCACGTAGCCACGCCCTAATGCATACCCTGCTTTATCGTCACATATAAAATCAGGGAGGCCAAAATGTCCCAAATGAACATCATACTGCATTGAAGAAGGCTTTAAACTAGCGATTGAGACCATAAACACATTTTGAAAACGTTTACTGAGGTTAGAAATCAAGTGAGAAGTTGGTGAATTCTCCATTGACTTGTATAGAGACGGAAGTCCTTTTGACACCAGAACGGTCGCCCCCTGGTGGCCTTTTGGTAGAATGCAGTTTAAGTTACTTCCGCGTTGGCCTCTTTGCAGAGGACCGGAGCTCCCCGCCTGATAAAACCAGACGAGCAGCTCGACCTCTGACCTCTGCTGTCATCATGTTTACTGACGTCAGCGTCTCACTTTCTATTAGAAACGTTGTTTAATACAATTTCAATTCAAAATCGCAGAATGAAAACCAGAAAAAAATAAGTAATATTCAGTTTTTTTCTCTCTTTAATGTTAGAACATCTTAAATTTAAGATAGATTTATATTTTAAATCACAGACCTATTTACTCATTTCAATCTGCGCTGTATTTCCTTTTCTTTTTAAGCTAAACAGTATTTAGATTTCTTATATATGGAAGTATAATGAAAATGACAATAAAAGAAATCTTGAATCTTATCTGTAAGAAAACTTAATGAGGGAACTGAAAATATTTAATGTGTGTTTGCAGTCGAAAGAAGCCGTTCAGTTTATTTCTCTGCGCGGGAGGAAAATACAGATATACAGTATATAAAGAGTATTTATGTTTGTATCGTTGACATGTTTAGTTTTCTCACCAAACTCCTAAAAATCATCAGCTGCACAGGAAATGTGTTTTATTAGTTTTTATTTTGCACATTAAAGAAGAATTAAACAGTTTCATTCTGCTCTGCATGTCTATTCTCATCTTTACTTTATTTTTATTTTGATTTAAATTCACTTAGTCATTTGGAAAAAGCTTCTATCCAAATAAACTAACAAGCAAATGTTACAGTTTAGAAATAGCTGGAAATACTATAAACAACAAGACAGTAGATCAATAATCAAACAACCTTCTGTTCAGTTTTTTAATTTTCTGGTTATTAAAACAAACTTTAAATAACAAACAATTACAGTAAATGTTGACAAAGTTTAGTTTAATGTTTGAGGAAAAATATTAATCCAGAGTTTAGGTGCTTTTTATGGAAGTTTCACACAAGAAAGCTGCAAATTAGAACTGCAATCATTAATCAATCAATCATTGAGAATCTGCTGCTTTTCTCTGTCGGAGACATCGTAAT
>NC_084972.1:35310015-35317515 GCF_963691925.1 Scomber scombrus | reverse complement strand
TAGATGGCAAAAACACAAACAAAAAACTATAAAAATGATCAGTTTATTTTGCGAGGTAACATTTAGTCATTTAGTATAAACACCTGACTGGTTGAGTTTATTACAGGTCATTTAGTATAAACACCTGACTGGTTGAGTTTATTACAGTGGAAGAAAAATCCTGTTCAAATTTAATCCTCCAACAGAGATTTGGCTTAAAATTTTCCAAACTGTTATTTATCCTTTTATATGGAAATGAAGTTTGGGATTCAAACCCAGTTATTAGAGATGTGCATGAGCTTTCATTGTTGGTCTGAATGAATAACTGAATATTCACTCAACATTCACAAAGAGCTAAATAGATAATGCGTCAAAATATAACTTTAACTGCACAATGAAGTTTGGGGCTGTTTTATTTAAGCAAGAGAACCGCTAGCAGGATAACTTACTACCATCATGTTCCCTCCAGTCAGCTAGCTAGCAGGATAACTTACTACCATCATGTTCCCTCCAGTCAGCTAGCTAGCAGGCTAACTTACTACCATCATGTTCCCTCCAGTCAGCTAGCTAGCAGGATAACTTACTACCATCATGTTCCCTCCAGTCAGCTAGCTAGCAGGATAACTTACTACCATCATGTTCCCTCCAGTCAGCTAGCTAGCAGGATAACTTACTACCCTCATGTTCCCTCCAGTCAGCTAGCTAGCAGGATAACTTACTACCATCATGTTCCCTCCAGTCAGCTAGCTAGCAGGATAACTTACTACCATCATGTTCCCTCCAGTCAGCTAGCTAGCAGGATAACTTACTACCATCATATTCCCTCCAGTAAGCTAGCTAGCAGGATAACTTACTACCATCATGTGCCCTCCAGTCAGCTAGCTAGCAGGATAACTTACTACCATCATGTTCCCTCCAGTCAGCTAGCTAGCAGGATAACCTACTACCATCATGTTCCCTCCAGTCAGCTAGCTAGCAGGATAACTTACTACCCTCATGTTCCCTCCAGTCAGCTAGCTAGCAGGCTAACTTACTACCATCATGTTCCCCTCCAGTCAGCTAGCTAGCAGGATAACCTACTACCATCATGTTCCCTCCAGTCAGCTAGCTAGCAGGATAACTTACTACCATCATGTTCCCTCCAGTCAGCTAGCAGGAGAACTTACTACCATCATGTTCCCTCCAGTCAGCTAGCTAGCAGGATAACTTACTACCATCATGTTCCCTCCAGTCAGCTAGCTAGCAGGATAACTTACTACCATCATGTTCCCTCCAGTCAGCTAGCTAGCAGGATAACTTACTACCATCATGTTCCCTCCAGTTAGCTAGCTAGCAGGATAACTTACTACCATCATGTTACCTCCAGTCAGCTAGCTAGCAGGATAACTTACTACCATCATGTTCCCTCCAGTCAGCTAGCTAGCAGGATAACTTACTACCATCATGTTCCCTCCAGTCAGCTAGCTAGCAGGATAACTTACTACCGAGTCAAAGTAGCCGAGGGCAGCAGTAAACATTCACTCTGTGTTTCAGGTTCTACTTCAACACAAGAAGCTTAGAGCTCCTCCTAGTGGCTGAAAGTAGCTGTTAATGAACCTGAATACTAGACTACACAGCTCAGTGACTCAATGCAGCAAGACATCATGGACGTCGAAGTTAGATCGTTAACGATGATTCAGTTATTCAGTTTAATGACTCATCTCTGGTCCTGAGTTCACAGAAACTGTCCAGAAAAGAACATCAGATCAGATTCAGTGAACAGAAAAATGAGGAAAACAATTTCATTCCCAACTCACAAGTAAAACAAACAAAGATTGTAAACTGAGATATTTCCAGCAGTGCAAACAGAAATCCATCAATAAATAAACTACAACGCTATAATTCACATTCAGCCAAATATTTCACCTAAATAAAACGATAATAAATACAAACACTAACTAACTAGAAACAGACTAAACCTGCTGTTTAAACTGGTCACTATTAGAAAATATGGACAGAAAGAACAAAGATTGTGAAACTCTAAAATACAAAGAAATAAGAAAAGATTTCTTCCTCAAATTCAAGCAGAAAATCATTTTCTCATCCTTCAAAAGACAAAAGGTTGAATCCCTGCAGAAGAATAAGAATGAAATGTTTCTGCACATCACAAAGAAACTTCTTACTTTGTTTTGGTCTTTTATTTATTTCATTTTGTTGTTTATTGTTCAGATTCTTTTCTTCTATTGTGATTTATTTTAATTTGCTTCGGCTTCGTGTTTGATCCACAACGTTGTGATGATGAAGCAAATTATAGAGCCAAAGCTGCTCTGTTGTGTGTGTGTGTGTGTGTGTGTGTGTGTGTGTGTGTGTGTGTGTGTGTGTGTGTGTGTGTGTGTGTGTGTGTGTGTGTGTTGACCTTTGTGATGAATGTTGAGTTTTACAGCTCAGAGTGACTCAGGTTCAAACTGCATCTATTAACATCAACACTTCTCAGACCTGTGAGTAACTCATCCTTTAAACTAAGAACATGATTAATATCATTATTTACATAAAGAACAGAAGAACAGATTTTATTCGCATTGCACAAGAAATACTACAAAATGCCTGAATATAAAAAATAGAAAATAGACAGTAATAAATACACAAACATACACACACGTACACAAGCATCCTAAATAAGTATATATGTATATAAAAAGCATTTAAAAGCAGTAAAGATGAATTGATAGTACATCATCCACACTGCAGCAGATATAAATGCATCTCTTTCTTACTTGTTAAAATGTTAAAGCAGCTCTGGTGTTGCAGCGTGTTTGAGGGGAAATTAAGCTTTTATAAATCAGCTGTTTTATATTTCAGACGCTGCAGATGTAATGAAGTAATGAGCTGAACACATTAAACCTATCAGCCTATCATAGCTCCTCCTTTCACTCAGCAGGAGCTTTTGGCCTTTCCCCTAAACGTGCTGTCATGTCTGCATAACGCTCAGAGACGTTAACTCACAGTAACAGTCTGAAGACAACAAGCTGTCAGTTAGCTGATGAGCTGGATCACATTACTGCAGCCTCAGCTCTGTTCACCATCATCTGACACCAGGAAACAGACTTTAACCTCCTCCATCACTTCCTCTTTCTTCTTTCTCTCAGACGTGTAAAATCCATAGACTGTATATAATCAATGGACGTAACATCTGTGACGTCACCCATTGGTTTGTGGACTGCTGCTCGGAGGCCAATAGTATCGGATCTGAGCAGCGCCATCTTGAACAGTTCAGGTGCATGCTGGGAAAAATAAAAACAGGTATTCTACTTATATGGGCATCAGGAGGAGCATGAGGCGCCCTCCTGAACCTGTGAACCAATCAACCTGTCAATCACCACGTAGCCACGCCCTAATGCATACCCTGCTTTATCGTCACATATAAAATCAGGGAGGCCAAAATGTCCCAAATGAACATCATACTGCATTGAAGAAGGCTTTAAACTAGCGATTGAGACCATAAACACATTTTGAAAACGTTTACTGAGGTTATAAATCAAGTGAGAAGTTGGTGAATTCTCCATTGACTTGTATAGAGACGGAAGTCCTTTTGACACCAAAACGGTCGCCCCCTGGTGGCCTTTTGATAGAATGCAGTTTTAAGTTACTTCCGCGTTGGCCTCATTTCAGAGGACCGGAGCTCCCCGCATGGTAACGGGGATTTCTGGTCCTGATAAACTGAACTGTGCCTCATTCAGAGTGACGTGATTTACTGTCAGTCCAATAACTGAAAACACATTTATGTATCAGACCTTTATCTGCTGACCCTTTGGAGTGGGGCCCCACCCCTAGGTTGGGAACCACTGGACTAAACTAGCTAACTGTATATAAAGTAGTGTAAACTAGCTCCACCTCCAGCAGCTACAACAGTAACATGCTGATCTAACACTGATGCTTCACTATTAATAATCTAATGATGTCATAATAATAATATATCAGTCAGAGGACCAAACCACTACTTTACTGTAATACTGCATACTACATCACTATAATACTGCAGTACTTTACTGTAATACTGCATACTACATCACTATAATACTGCAGTACTTTTACTGTAATACTGCATACTACATCACTATAATACTGCAGTACTTTTACTGTAATACTGCATACTACATCACTATAATACTGCAGTACTTTTACCGTAGTACTGCATACTACATCGCTCATAATACTGCAGTACTTTACTGTAATACTGCATACTACATCACTATAATACTGCAGTACTTTTACTGTAATACTGCATACTACATCGCTCATAATACTGCAGTACTTTTACTGTAATACTGCATACTACATCACTATAATACTGCAGTACTTTTACTGTAATACTGCATACTACATCACTCATAATACTGCAGTACTTTTACTGTAATACTGCATACTACATCGCTCATAATACTGCAGTACTTTTACTGTAATACTGCATACTACATCACTATAATACTGCAGTACTTTTACTGTAATACTGCATACTACATCGCTCATAATACTGCAGTACTTTTACTGTAATACTGCATACTACATCACTCATAATACTGCAGTACTTTTACTGTAATACTGCATACTACATCACTATAATACTGCAGTACTTTACTGTAATACTGCATACTACATCACTCATAATACTGCAGTACTTTTACTGTAATACTGCATACTACATCACTATAATACTGCAGTACTTTTACTGTAATACTGCATACTACATCACTATAATACTGCAGTACTGTTACTGTAATACTGCATACTACATCACTCATAATACTGCAGTACTTTTACTGTAATACTGCATACTACATCACTCATAATACTGCAGTACTTTACTGTAATACTGCATACTACATCGCTCATAATACTGCAGTACTTTTACTGTAATACTGCATACTACATCACTATAATACTGCAGTACTATTACTGTAATACTGCATACTACATCACTATAATACTGCAGTACTTTTACTGTAATACTGCATACTACATCGCTCATAATACTGCAGTACTTTTACTGTAATACTGCATACTACATCACTATAATACTGCAGTACTTTTACTGTAATACTGCATACTACATCGCTCATAATACTGCAGTACTTTTACTGTAATACTGCATACTACATCACTATAATACTGCAGTACTTTTACTGCAGTAGAGGATCTGAGTACTTGTTCCAGCTCTGCAGGGTTTTAATTACACACCATTTAAGACTCTTGAAGATGTTTAGAGGACAGAGTCTCCAGAGTCTAAAACAATCTCATTTTCCTCTTATCGCCAAAACCAACAGTCGGGAGAGGAAGTGACTATAGATCCACATGACCTTGTGTGTGTGTGTGTGTTTGTGTGTGTGTGTGTGTGTGTGTGTGTGTGTGTGTGTGTGTGTGTGTGTGTGTGTGTGCGTGTGTGTGTGTAAACTGAAGGCTAATTAATTGGGGACAGCTTGTCCAGTTGGGACAAAAGCAGTGTCAGTGGTTAAGGTTAGAGTAAGTCTCTGTAATGTACCTCGATGTGTGTGTGTGTGTGTGTGTGTGTGTGTGTGTGTGTGTGTGTGTGTGTGTGTGTGTGTGTGTGTGTGTGTGTGTGTTGCATGTTCTCTATGAAAGTCAAGAAGGATTAGTTTGAATAAATGGACTCATATATCCGAACAACATCTCCAATTTAAAGGAATACTTTCATACTTTTCTATATTTTGGGTAATACAGTAAGTTGTGATGTTGCCTTGAGTCACATGTTCTGATTCCTCTCTCATGTTTGTTTATATATGAAGCTACAGCTGCTAGCCAGTTAGCACAGATAAAGGAGGGATGGTAGTAGTAGTAATGTGTTTATAGGGAACATGTACAGTGTTAAACATCTGCAGTCCTGTTAGTGGGTTAATATTAAAACATATGCAGCAAAACATCATGGACGACAGAAACAAAATACAAAGCTACACACCAACACATCACATACATGTAGAGTCAGTTCTTACAGAGCTCAGAAGCTTTCAACACACTATTTCATTTGGTTTTTAACCTTCATGTCGTCCTCCCGGGTCAAATTGACCCCGTCTGTTTTGATTGTTTCTTCTTTCCTCCCTTCCTTCCTTCTTTCCTCCCTCCTTTCCTTCCTTCTTCCTTCTTCCTTCCTTCCTCCCTCCTTTCCTTCCTTCCTCCCTCCTTTCCTCCCTCCTTCCTCCCTCCTTTGCTTCCTTCCTTCCCTCCTTCCTTCTTTCCTCCCTCCTTTCCTTCCTTCCTTCCTCCTTTCTCCCTCCTCCCTCCCTCCTTTGCTTCCTTCCTTCCATTCTTCCTCCCTCCTTTCCTTCCTTCTTCCTTCCTTCCTCCCTCCCTTCCTTCCTTCTTCCTTCCTCCCTCCCTTCCTTCCTTCCTTCCTTGACTCGAGGACAACAGGAGGGTTAATAATGATGATGTTGGTTCTGATGAGGCAGTGAGATCTGTAGATGTGCTCGGTGGGGGCAACGATGCTTTTGTGCCCTTTAATAACCGTGTGGAGAGCTGCAGTATGTCAGCGTCTCTCTACTGACAACATCTCTAACTTCATGCCTCCATCAGCAGTCTGTATGATGCCTTTACATTCATATTAAGCCTGTAATAAAGAGTAAGGGACTGTCTTTGTAATGAAAGCTAGAGATGTATGCTCCTCAGATAGATCTACAAATAAGGCAGCACAATTTCTTTCTGTCCAAGGAACCAATGAGATCATTTGTCTCAACCTCAGCAGCAGTAATGGAACTGAAACCAGACTGAAAATCACTTCAAATGTTATTATCAAGTAAAAACTGCTTTAGCTGTAGATTTACCTGAAATTCAGGGATCTGAGCCAGAGCAGAGAGTTTATAAATCACAGATCTGAGGGGAGAACAGAGGAGGCTTCCCAGATTTTAGGTATTGATTCGGACAGAAGACTAAAAACAACGAGTAATGGAATCCTTTTGATTCCTTGAGACTTTCAGTAGAATGTAATGTGTGACACAGCAGGAGCAGTGGAGCTTAGCTTTTCCTACTCATTCTCTGTGGTTCACCCCCCCCCCCCCCCCTCCTGACCACAGTGTGGGTTTTTAATGGCAGTGAGTGCTGCTGTCCATATTTCCGCTCTCTGACTTTCTAAGTTTGTGGTGAATGAAACTTGCAACACAGAGTTTGAGCTGCCTGAGGCTCATTTAGAGTCCAGATTATCCAACCTCACTTTTCATTCATAAATACTCTTTATTTACTGAAACTTTGATTTAGGGACGAGTCATTAAAACCGAATAATCAAATAATCGTTTGCAGGGAACTTCGACCTCCATGATGTCTTGCTGCATTGAGTCACTGAGCTGTGTAGTCTGGTATTCAGGTTCATTAACAGCTACTTTCAGCCACTAGGAGGAGCTCTAAGCTTCTTGTGTTGAAGTAGAACCTGAAACACAGAGTGAATGTTTACTGCTGCCCTCGGCTACTTTGACTGGGTAGTAAGTTATCCTGCTAGCTAGCTGACTGGAGGGAACATGATGGTAGTAAGTTATCCTG
>NC_084972.1:35301158-35309815 GCF_963691925.1 Scomber scombrus | reverse complement strand
ATACAGTAAGTTGTGATGTTGCCTTGAGTCACATGTTCTGATTCCTCTCTCATGTTTGTTTATATATGAAGCTACAGCTGCTAGCCAGTTAGCACAGATAAAGGAGGGATGGTAGTAGTAGTAATGTGTTTATAGGGAACATGTACAGTGTTAAACATCTGCAGTCCTGTTAGTGGGTTAATATTAAAACATATGCAGCAAAACATCATGGACGACAGAAACAAAATACAAAGCTACACACCAACACATCACATACATGTAGAGTCAGTTCTTACAGAGCTCAGAAGCTTTCAACACACTATTTCATTTGGTTTTTAACCTTCATGTCGTCCTCCCGGGTCAAATTGACCCCGTCTGTTTTGATTGTTTCTTCTTTCCTCCCTTCCTTCCTTCTTTCCTCCCTCCTTTCCTTCCTTCTTCCTTCCTTCCTCCCTCCTTTCCTTCCTTCCTCCCTCCTTTCCTCCCTCCTTCCTCCCTCCTTTGCTTCTTCCTTCCCTCCTTCCTTCTTTCCTCCCTCCTTTCCTTCCTTCCTTCCTCCTTTCTCCCCTCCTCCCTCCCTCCTTTGCTTCCTTCCTTCCATTCTTCCTCCCTCCTTTCCTTCCTTCTTCCTTCCTTCCTCCCTCCCTTCCTTCCTTCTTCCTTCCTCCCTCCCTTCCTTCCTTCCTTCCTTGACTCGAGGACAACAGGAGGGTTAATAATGATGATGTTGGTTCTGATGAGGCAGTGAGATCTGTAGATGTGCTCGGTGGGGCAACGATGCTTTTGTGCCCTTTAATAACCGTGTGGAGAGCTGCAGTATGTCAGCGTCTCTCTACTGACAACATCTCTAACTTCATGCCTCCATCAGCAGTCTGTATGATGCCTTTACATTCATATTAAGCCTGTAATAAAGAGTAAGGGACTGTCTTTGTAATGAAAGCTAGAGATGTATGCTCCTCAGATAGATCTACAAATAAGGCAGCACAATTTCTTTCTGTCCAAGGAACCAATGAGATCATTTGTCTCAACCTCAGCAGCAGTAATGGAACTGAAACCAGACTGAAAATCACTTCAAATGTTATTATCAAGTAAAAACTGCTTTAGCTGTAGATTTACCTGAAATTCAGGGATCTGAGCCAGAGCAGAGAGTTTATAAATCACAGATCTGAGGGGAGAACAGAGGAGGCTTCCCAGATTTTAGGTATTGATTCGGACAGAAGACTAAAAACACGAGTAATGGAATCCTTTTGATTCCTTGAGACTTTCAGTAGAATGTAATGTGTGACACAGCAGGAGCAGTGGAGCTTAGCTTTTCCTACTCATTCTCTGTGGTTCACCCCCCCCCCCCCCCCCTCCTGACCACAGTGTGGGTTTTAATGGCAGTGAGTGCTGCTGTCCATATTTCCGCTCTCTGACTTTCTAAGTTTGTGGTGAATGAAACTTGCAACACAGAGTTTGAGCTGCCTGAGGCTCATTTAGAGTCCAGATTATCCAACCTCACTTTTCATTCATAAATACTCTTTATTTACTGAAACTTTGATTTAGGGACGAGTCATTAAAACCGAATAATCAAATAATCGTTTGCAGGGAACTTCGACCTCCATGATGTCTTGCTGCATTGAGTCACTGAGCTGTGTAGTCTGGTATTCAGGTTCATTAACAGCTACTTTCAGCCACTAGGAGGAGCTCTAAGCTTCTTGTGTTGAAGTAGAACCTGAAACACAGAGTGAATGTTTACTGCTGCCCCTCGGCTACTTTGACTGGGTAGTAAGTTATCCTGCTAGCTAGCTGACTGGAGGGAACATGATGGTAGTAAGTTATCCTGCTAGCTAGCTGACTGGAGGGAACATGATGGTAGTAAGTTATCCTGCTAGCTAGCTGACTGGAGGGAACATGATGGTAGTAAGTTAGCCTGCTAGCTAGCTGACTGGAGGGAACATGATGGTAGTAAGTTATCCTGCTAGCTAGCTGACTGGAGGGAACATGATGGTAGTAAGTTATCCTGCTAGCTAGCTGACTGGAGGGGAACATGATGGTAGTAAGTTATCCTGCTAGCTAGCTGACTGGAGGGAACATGATGGTAGTAAGTTATCCTGCAAGCTAGCTGACTGGAGGGAACATGATGGTAGTAAGTTATCCTGCTAGCTAGCTGACTGGAGGGAACATGATGGTAGTAAGTTAGCCTGCTAGCTAGCTGACTGGAGGGAACATGATGGTAGTAAGTTATCCTGCTAGCTAGCTGACTGGAGGGAACATGATGGTAGTAAGTTAGCCTGCTAGCTAGCTGACTTGAGGGAACATGATGGTAGTAAGTTATCCTGCTAGCTAGCTGACTGGAGGGAACATGATGGTAGTAAGTTAGCCTGCTAGCTAGCTGACTGGAGGGAACATGATGGTAGTAAGTTATCCTGCTAGCTAGCTGACTGGAGGGAACATGATGGTAGTAAGTTAGCCTGCTAGCTAGCTGACTGGAGGGAACATGATGGTAGTAAGTTATCCTGCTAGCTAGCTGACTGGAGGGAACATGATGGTAGTAAGTTAGCCTGCTAGCTAGCTGACTGGAGGGAACATGATGCAGGCGAAGACACACTAAAGTCCAGCGTGGTTTAAAAGCTTCCAGAAAGTAAAGGATAATGTTGTCAGGTGTGAAATATGTGGAGCAGAGTTGAGCTATGGTGGCTTCACATGGACAAAAAGCTGCTGTCTGCTGTGACGGTTGCTAAGGGAGACAGACCTGACGCTAATCACCAAACTAGTACGTCAACATCTGGAACTAAAGTCTCAGAGAGAAGACTAACGTTACGTCTCTCATTGCTAACATGATGGTAAAGGAAATGCTCAGCGTTGGTTACTACCAGGTACTGATTATTTGGCCAGATGTTGATCATCTATTTTAAGGAGAAGACTTTTTAACTTTTAAATGTATAAAACCAAAGTGTGGCATGTTTTAAATGGAGGAAGTGAGTAAACGCTGCTCAGAGGATGGAGACTCAGGACTGAACTATACATCACAGGAAATGATTTATCGGGACGCTGCAACCAGCACGATCCTCTGCGACCATAAAACAGCCGTTTAACAGCGTTGGACTGCGGTGATACAGGAAGTCACTGACTTACACCCGAGAGCGGGAAATGTTCAGCTGATTGATGACACGACTCAACAAGTCTCCTTGGAGAAGTTAGGAGTCGTCACTCCTCCTGTTGAGCCCATTTAGTTAATTTAATGCAGAGATTCGGTGAAAGAGTGTCGAGAATATAAAGGAAAATAAAACGCAGCTCTGAGCGACCACGAAATGATTAAAATCAGTTTTCTGAACAGTTTAATGAGACCTGACAGAATATTAAGGTTGGTGATCGACTCTTTCTTTTTGAAATGCATTGTGGGAGTTTTTTATATTGAGTCTTTTTTCAAATCAAAGAACCAAAAAATGTTCTAACACAGTTGAAGATGATTCAGTAGGAGAGTTTTTCTTCATGTTGATCAGAGACTTTGAGTCGCTGACGTCATCTGTGAGAAATGAGACTACTTATATTCCACTTCTCCTCCTCTCCTCCTCTCATCTCTTCCTCCGTCTTCTGAGCACTCAAAGCTCTTTAACATTCACACACTGATGACAGCAGCTACCACACTCCTCCTCCTCTCCTCCTCCTCTCCTCCTCTCCTCTCCTCCTCTCCTCTCCTCCTCTCCTCCTCTCCTCCTCTCCTCCAGCTACCACACAGAGTACACACAGGTCATCAGGAGGAGTCCGTTGGTTCAGTATTTCAGGGTTCAGTCTGTTTCTCTCAAGCAGTCGAACATTTAGAGTTCGGTTCTGTTTGAGGTTTCTTTCCTTGTTGCTCAGGTGTGAATGTTGGTCGAACCTCTGATCTTCTGATTGGTGGAAGTTTAACCCTAACCCTACAAAGGTTAAACTTTATAAACAGTCAGACAGCAGCTCCACCCAGTTTGGAGTTATGGATCATAAACTGAATAAATTAGAGTTTAGACGACATCTGAAGAAGTTATCACATTATTAGACTTAATGTAATAACGTGTCTCTGGGTTAGTCAGACTATAAGGAACATAAACACATTATAATGATAATATTTTAATCCTCCGCGTGTCCTCGTCCTCCTCTTATCTGGATAATTACAAGTCATCTGTCCCTTCAGCCAAGAGCTTTCTGTTTGCCCTTCTCTCCTCCTTCTGTCTCTCTCTTTCTCTCTCTCTCTCTCTCTCTCTCTCCTCTCTCTGTCTCTCTCTCTTTCTCTCTCTCTCTCTCTCTCTGTCTCTCTCTGTCTCTCTCTCTCTCTCTGTCTCTGTCTCTCTCTCTCTCTCTCTCTCTGTCTCTCTGTCTCTCTCTCTCTCTCTCTGTCTCTGTCTCTCTCTTTCTCTCTCTTCTCCTCCTTCTGTCTGTCTCTCTCTCTCTCTCTCTCTCTGTCTCTCTCTCTCTCTCTCTCTGTCTCTCTCTCTCTCTGTCTCTCTGTCTCTCTCTCTTTCTCTCTCTTCTCCTCCTTCTGTCTCTCTCTCTCTCTCTCTCTCTCTCTGTCTCTCTCTGTCTCTCTCTCTCTCTCTCTCTGTCTCTCTCTCTCTCTTTTCTCCTTCACCAGCCTTCACGCATCTCTTTTATTTTATTTTTGGCATCGTTCGGCTCTCCAGAGACCAGACACACATTTTTGTTCACATGATCACATGACCCCCCCCCCCCCCCCCCCCCGTCTTCCTGTGGACCTCCGACTCCAAACGTCTGTTGTCATGATGCCACTCACACACACACACACACACACTCACACACACACACACACACACACACACACACACACACTCACACACTCACACACACACACACACACACACACACACACACACACACACACACACACACACTGCCAGATTGTGTCTATAGGAGCAGACTTACTGTATATTCTGTCTATATGTGATGAACAGCTGACTGAGACTCTTCACACATGGAGGACTTGAACTCGTTGAACACTCAGACATGAAACTCGTATTTATAGATGACATCATCGTCTCTCTGCTGTCCATCATTAATAAACCTCAGTAAAGAGTTTCCTTCAGTTTATATCTCCCAAACCTTTGAGTTCAGAGACCTGAAACCTCACCTGGATATAAAAAGCTTAATTATGTTTAAATCAGTGTGTAAACAGAGTGAAGCTGCTGAAGATGATTCAGGATTATAAGTGTTTATTCATTATAATCGGACTGTTTATTATTTAAAGGTTATTTCTCCTAATTTGCTTTTTTTTAAACTCCAAAAGAGAAACAAACAGTATATCTGCATTATGATGTTTATTTAATATTTATTCATCAGGTTTGTGCGTGTGTGTGTGTGTCTGTGCGTGTGTCTGTGTGCGTGTGTGTGTGTCTGTGTGTGTGTCTGTGTGTGTGTCTGTGTGCGTGTGTGTGTGTGTCTGTGTGCGTGTGTGTGTGTCTGTGTGTCTGTGTGTGTGTCCATACTATAAACACACTGCCCACATTGAATGAATGGGCTGCTGAGAAGAACAAACTCAAACAGAGAAGCTGTGTGAACATGTTTCTCTGTGAATGTTTACGTGTGTTAACTTCTCTCCTTCTCTTCTTCTTCTGTTCTTCTCTTCTCTCTTCCTTCTTCTCTTCTTCTTTCTTCTCCTTCTCTTCTTCTTTCTTCTCCTTCTCTTCTTCTTTCTTCTTCTCCTTCTCTTTTCTTCTCTTCTTCTTCTGTCTTTCTTCTCCTTCTCTTCTTCTCTTCTTCTTCTCTTCTTCTTCTCTTCTTCTCTTCTTCTTCTCTTCTTCTTCTCTTCTTCTCTTCTCTTCTCTCCTTCTCTACTTCTTCTCTTCTTCTTCTCTTCTTCTTTCTTCTCCTTCTCTTCTTCTTCTCTTCTTCTTCTCTTCTTCTTCCCTTTTCTTCTTCTCTTCTTTCTTCTCCTTCTCTCCTTCTCTTCTTCTTCTCTTCTTCTCTTCTTCTTCTCTTCTTCTCTTCTTCTTCTCTCCTTCTCTTCTTCTCTTCTTATTCTCTCCTTCTCTTCTTCTCTTCTTCTTCTCTCCTTTCTCTTTCTTCTCTTCTTCTTTCTTCTCCTTCTCTTCTTCTTTCTTCTCCTTCTCTTCTCTTCTTCTTCTCTTCTTCTTCTCTTCTTCTTCTTCTTTCTTCTTCTTCTCTTCTTCTCTCCTTCTTCTCTTCTTCTTCTCTTCTTCTTTCTTCTCCCTCTCTTCTTCTTTCTTCTCCTTCTCTTCTTCTTCTCTTCTTCTTTCTTCTCCTTCTCTTCTTCTTCTCTTCTTCTTCTCTTCTTCTTCTCTTCTCCTTCTCTTCTTCTCTTCTTATTCTCTCCTTCTCTTCTTCTCTTCTTCTTCTCTCCTTCTCTTCTTCTTCTCTTCTTCTTTCTTCTCCTTCTCTTCTTCTTTCTTCTCCTTCTCTTCTCTTCTTCTTCTCTTCTTCTTCTCTTCTTCTTCTTCTTTCTTCTTCTTCTCTTCTTCTCTCCTTCTTCTCTTCTTCTTCTCTTCTTCTTTCTTCTCCCTCTCTTCTTTCTTCTTCTCCTTCTCTTCTCCTTCTCTTCTTCTTTCTTCTCCTTCTCTTCTTCTTTCTTCTCCTTCTCTTCTTCTTCTCTTCTTCTCTTCTTCTTCTCTTCTTTCTTCTCCTTCTCTTCTTCTTTCTTCTCCTTCTCTTCTTCTTCTCTTCTTCTTCTCTTCTTTCTTCTCCTTCTCTTCTTCTTCTTCTCCTTCTCTTCTTCTCCTTCTCTTCTTCTTTCTTCTCCTTCTCTTCTTTCTTCTCCTTCTCTTCTTCTTCTCTTCTCCTTCTCTCCTTCTTCTCTTCTTCTTCTCTTCTTCTTTCTTCTCCTTCTCTTCTTCTTTCTTCTCCTTCTCTTCTTCTTCTCTTCTTCTTCTCTTCTTCTTCCCTTTTCTTCTTCTCTTCTTTCTTCTCCTTCTCTCCTTCTCTTCTTCTTCTCTGTAGCCAACCAGTGAGGAGGACCTCTGCCCGATCTGCTACGCTCACTCCATCTCTGCCATCTTCAAGCCCTGCTCACACAAGTCCTGCAAGTGAGTCCACACACACACACACACACACACACACACAACACACACACACCACCACACACACACACAACACAGACACAACACACACACAGACACACACACTGTAACATGTCAGAGTTCACAGTATTTTGCACAGGCGGTATAATTGAAACATAAATAGTTTATACACATGGGTGCATTTGTGTGTGTGTGTGTGTGTGTGTGTGGTGTGTGTGTGTGTGTGTGTGTGTGTGTGTGTGTGTGTGTGTGTGTGTTATCCTCTGAGTCAGCTGTTTGCCCCCCCCGCCTCGTTACATATTTCATGTCTCCTGCATTTGATTTAACTGAGCTGCCGACTCAGCAAGGTCACTGAGGCTCCTCCTCTCCTCTTCTCCTCCTCTCTCCTCCCCCTCCTCCCCTCCTCCTCCTCTCCTCTCCTCCTCCTCTCCTCCTCTGTCCTCTCTCTTCCTCTCCTCTCCTCCTCTCCTCCTCCTCTCTCCCTCCTCTCCCCTCTCCTCCTCTTCACCTCTCCTCCTCTGTCCTCCTCTTCCTCTCCTCTCCTCCTCTCCTCCTCCTCTCTCTCCTCCCCCTCTTCCTCCTCTTCTCCTCTCCTCATCTCCTCCTCTCCTCATCTCCTTTCCTCCTCTCCTCCTCCTCTCTCCTCTTCCTCTCCTCCTCCTCTCTCCTCTCCTCTTCCTCTCTCCTCTCCTCTCCTTCTTCCTCTCCTCTCCTCCTCCTCTCTTCTCCTCTCTCTCCTCCTCTCCTCCCCTCCTCCTCTCTCTTCCTCTCCTCTCCCATCCTCCTCGTGTCCCTCCTCTTCCTCTCCTCTCCTCCTCTCCTCCTCCTCTCCTCCTCTCCTCCTCTCCACCTCTCCTCCTCTTCTCCTCTCCTCATCTCCTTTACTCCTCTCCCCTCCTCCTCTCCTTCCTCCTCTCCCCCTCTCCTCCTCTCCTCATCTCCTTTCCTCCTCTCCTCTCCTCCTCCTCTCTCCTCTCCTCTTCCTCTCCTCCTCCTCTCTCCTCTCCTCCTCCTCTCCTCTCCTCCTCCTATCTTCTCCTCCTCTCCCCCTCCTCCTCTCCTCTCCTCTCCCCTCCTCCTCTCTCCCTCCTCCTCTCCCCTCTCCTCCTCTTCTCCTCTCCTCATCTCCTTTACTCCTCTCCCCTCCTCCTCCCCCTCCTCTCCCCCTCATCCTCCTCTCCCCCCTCTCCTCCTCTCCTCATCTCCTTTCCTCCTCTCCTCTCCTCCTCCTCTCTCCTCTCCTCTTCCTCTCCTCTCCTCCTCCTCTCCCCTCCTCCTCTCCTCCTCTCCTCCTCTCCTCCTCCTCTCTCCACTCCTCTTCCTCTCCTCCCCTCCTCCTCTCCTCCTCCTCTCCTCCTCCTCATCTCCTTTCCTCCTCTCCTCCTCCTCTCTCCTCTCCTCCTCTCCTCTCCTCCTCCTCTCATCTCTCCTCCTCCTCTCCCCTCCTCCTCTCCTCCTCCTCTCCTCCTCCTCTCTTCTCCTCATCCTCTCCTCTCCCCTCCTCCTCTCCCCTCCTCCTCTCCTCCTCCTCTCTCCTCTCCTCTTCCTCTCCTCCCCTCCTCCTCTCCTCCTCCTCTCCTCCTCCTCTCCTCCTCCTCTCTTCTCCTCCTCCTCATCTCATCTCCCTCCTCCTTCCTCCTCTCCTTCTCCTCTCTTCTCCTCCTCCTCTCC
>NC_084972.1:35261158-35296158 GCF_963691925.1 Scomber scombrus | reverse complement strand
GCTGATAATAACGATCAAATACTCATTCATTTTCAGGATTGTAACCCTTTAAATGCCAGTTTTTTAAATACTTAAAGACTGTGTAAAGTGAATTCAGACATAGAGGTATAAATACATTCAGTGCTCTACTACTACTACAGTCTACAGTTAGCCAGTTAGCTGACTTTGAAGCCTAATTTAATATATTTGGCAATTTTTTTTAATCATTCAAATTTGGCAGGGTGGTTAACAACACACTTTTCTGTGGTATGTCAAACTCAGAACACATATTTATTCTTACTTTACACGGACTTTAATGTTCAATAACTGTAACTTATACAGTAAATGTGCTGCATTTTATTATAAGTGATATATATTTTATTCTGTTGCAACCCAGACTCACATCAAAATGTTTCAGAGCTACGTTGATCAACAGGGCAAAACCAGGTGGGGAGTTCTGGTCCTCTGAAATGAGGCCAACGTGAAAGTAACTTAAAACTGCATTCTATGAAAAGGCCACCAGGGGGCGACCGTTTTGGTGTCAAAAGGACTTCCGTCTCTATACAAGTCAATGGAGAATTCACCAACTTCTCACTTGATTTCTAACCTCAGTAAACGTTTTCAAAATGTGTTTATGGTCTCAATCGCTAGTTTAAAGCCTTCTTCAATGCAGTATGATGTTCATTTGGGACATTTTGGCCTCCCTGATTTTATATGTGACGATAAAGCAGGGTATGCATTAGGGCGTGGCTACGTGGTGATTGACAGGTTGATTGATTCACAGGTTCAGGAGCGCGGACAGATAGACTGCAGGAAATAGCTGTGAACTTGTTTCACACCGACAGTTTTCTCCGTAGTTTTGTGGTTATAGTCGTACAGCTAACGTGGTTAGCATCACCGGTGTAGACTGTGGTAGATCCAGCCGCTCCGTCCTCATGCTCCTCCTGATGCCAATATAAGTAGAATCCGTGTTCTTTTTTTCCCGACATGCACCTCAAATTTTCAAGATGGCGCTGCTCAGATCCGAAAAGTTAAATGGGTTCAATAGATTTTAGTTTTTGACACAAAGTGACTTCATCAGCCCTATAAAGGTTAAACTTGAGGCCTCAGAGAAACAGTTAGTGTGTCACCTGTTGGTCTGAGCAGCAACCCGATCTCCGGCTGAGAGGACCGACTTTTATAGATCGAGACAGAAATAGCAGCAGTGGAGGAAGCAGAGGGGGAAAGAGGACGAATACACAAGGTCAGCAACAGCAGAGAGAATATTTATAGAGGAACAAGAGCTGCTGATCGATCAGCTGCTGAGGAAATAACTCACAGAGACTGACGGGAAAACACTGAAAGTTCCCACAAAGCCTGAAGACACTTTGTGAATATCACAGCTGGTCTGTAGATTATGATTCATGTGTGTCAGAGCTGCAGCGATCAGCCGATTAATCAGTTAGTCGATTGACAGAGAGAACAGACAGTTGATGGTCCCAGACTCTAAAATGGGAGAATTTGCTGCTTTTACTCGAGTAACATTTCAGTACATTGAATATTTTTGGATTTTGGACCAAATGAGACATTTAAAGAGTCACTTTGTGCTCCAGAAAACAAAGAAGAAAAGGAATCAGATAAACCAGTGAGGCATTAATCTGTAGAGGAGTCAGTTGGAGAATGAAACACGATGTTAATGAGAAACAATGACTGAAAAACAGGTGATCGGATTCATACTGACTTCTGTTAGTGAAATTATCTTTCATTTAAATTAAATACCTTTTTTGTATTTATAGTATTTAGTTTTTTGTAAATATGTAAAATCTTAAATAAATCATCCAGAACAATATTCACTCCTTTGTGTTTCTATAGTTCCTGTAAAGTTTTCACACTAACAGCTGAACAGAACTTCTCCTCTGAATGAGAGTTTATTTTATAAGCTTCATGCAGGTCATGATGTTCTGTACTGTACAGATTAAATCAGGTAAAACCTGTTAGTCTGCTGTCATTAAACTTGGTGGTTTGTTTATGTTTGAGCGCAGGAATGAAACACACCCTGTGTTACTGTGAAGCTACAACATTTATCAGAAGAGATCTGACAAAGCTCCGCCCCTCACCTGACTCACCTGAGACAAACCAGGAAACAGTTTATTGTTGGTCTCTAAAGAGACACACAGACTGAAGAACAGAGCATCAGATTCACCTTCAGACCAAACTAACAACTTCCTCTGAGTGAGTACAGCTACAGGAGAGAAAAGTGGAAAACTAGAACTCTGCTGCTTCAACCTGCTGACTCTCCACACACTGAAGGTGAGTTTGACTAAAAACTGGAGTCACACTGAAAGTAAATGTCAGTGAAGTTAGTAGAGGAGGGAGGGGAGCCATGACTGACTGTACTTTCTGTCTGCTGTGTTTTCAGCTTCACTCAGAGACTAAATGGCTTCCAGATCAGAGGAGGATCTCTGCTGTCCGGTCTGTCATGAGGTCTTTAGAGATCCTGTTGTTCTGTCATGTAGCCACAGCTTCTGTAAAGACTGTCTGAAGAGCTGGTGGAGAGAGAAACCAACACATGAGTGTCCAGTTTGTAAGAGAAGATCGTCAAGAACTGATCCACCTGTTAGTCTGGTGATAAAGAACCTGTGTGAGTCCTTCTTACAGGACAGAGATCAGAGATCTTCAGAAGCTGTCTGCAGTCTGCACTCTGAGAAACTCAAACTCTTCTGTCTGGACCATCAGCAGCCAGTGTGTCACATCTGCAGAGATTCAGAAAAACACACCAACCACAGATTCAGACCCATCGATGAAGCTGCACCACAACACAAGAAAGAACTTGAGGAAACTCTGAAGCCCTTAAAGGAGAAGTTAAAGGTTTGTGAAGAAGTTAAAGTGAAGTTTGATCAAACAGCAAAACACATTAAGGTCCAGGCCCAACACACAGAGAGGCAGATTAAGGAGCAGTTTAAGAAGCTTCACCAGTTTCTAGAAGAGGAAGAGGAGGCCAGGATGGCTGCTCTGAGGGAGGAAGAGGAGCAGAAGAGTCAGATGATGAAGGAGAAGATGGAGGCTCTGAGCAGAGAGATAGCAGCTCTTTCACACACAGTCAGAGCCACAGAGGAGGAGCTGAGAGCTGAAGACTTCTCATTCCTGAACAACTACAAGGCTGCAGTGGAAAGAGTCCAGCGCTGCCCCCTGCTGGATGATCCACAGCTGCCCTCAGGAGCTCTGATAGACCAGGCCAAACACCTGGGCAACCTGGCCTTCAACATCTGGAACAACATGAAGGAGATGGTCTCCTACACTCCTGTCATTCTGGATCCAAACACTGCTCATCCAATATTCATCCTGTCTGAAGATCTGACCAGTGTGAGATATGGAGGAGAGAGACAGCAGCTTCCTGATAATGCAGAGAGGTTAATAGGTCCTATTGTCCTGAGCTCTGAGGGCTTTAACTCAGGGACTCACAGCTGGGATGTCGAGGTTGGAGACAATACAAGATGGTCACTGGGTGTGTTTTCAAAGTCTGTTCAGAGGAAGGGACGCATACAGTCTGGATTATGGACAATATTGTTCTATAATGATAAATACTATGCATATTCACCATCATCTTCCTCCACTGTTCTCCCAGTTAAGAAGAAGCTCCAGAGGATCAGAGTGAATCTGGACTGGAACAGAGGAAATCTGTCGTTCTCTGATCCTGATACTAACACACACATACACACCTTCACACACACTTTCACTGACACACTGTTTCCATACATTTGGACTTGGAATAAACTCCCACTGAAGATTTCTCCACTGAAGGTCTCTGTGACAGTAGACTGATGATGATGATGATGATGATGATGATGATGATGATGATGATGAATATATAAATATACTCTACATGTAAAATACTGATACTAAATCAAGTTTTGATGTATTTACTTATACTTGTTGTACTTTTGTTCAGATAATTTGTTATTTGTTTGTGGATTGGACAATGAACTTTACCAAAGTTAACCTGATGTTGTGTTGGTGCTTTATTTCTCAAACTTTAACACAGTGACTTTTAATGTGGAAGCACATGTTGTAAAATTTTGTGCAGTTAAATGTATATTTTACTGTTGAGTTTTATGTATTTTTAACATCCATTTACAGATATAAACTATCTCAGGTTGTAAATTATGTGTTTTAAATCAATAAAATGTTGTATTGAACATTTCACTCATAGATTCAGTATCAATATTTTTGCAACTTAAACATGTTAATTCATTTTAATAACATTTCATGTTGAGAGAAAATGTGATTGAGCAGGTTTATGTTTCTAACAAAAACATTTGCAGGAAACATCTGGAACAGTAGGGGAGAACGGGGTTGGTTGTCACATTCATCAGATCTCGGGCCCTAGAGGGCGCTGTTGTTAAAAAGTTTCCGTACTGAACATTTCAGAGTTTAGTTGAGATGTTACTTCAGATCATTTCTGGAGTAAACTGCTTGACATGGAGGTGAGAGGACGTTTAGTGTTTTTCATGTGAAAATGTTAATATCCAACTCTTCAGTGTTTCTCTTCTTTTACACAATGAGTTTATAATAAAACAATTATTACCATTAAAAAGTATGAAGAGAGAGCGATAGGTAGGGAGGGAAGCATGTGGTTGGTAGCTTTGCTGGTAGCGAAAAATCCCAGTTGGGGTTGGTTGTCACATTCTCTTCAGGGTTGGTTGTCACATGTTGGTTTATACATATACGGTTTCATATATCTAGTTTTTTCTTTCTTTTAAGATGCAAAATGAGCAGGAACTTTGTCAGGAAGACAAACAACGGTCAGACTCCTCCAGATGTGAAGCTCAGAGCAGTCAGAGAGGTGAAAATTAATAATATTGTCATATAAGGACAAAAAAGGCACTTATAGGAATGATTGTTCCTGTTTATGTTCTCTTGGTGCTGAGATGTTAGGTTGTTGTATTTCAATTAAACTAAATTAAAATACAAACTGAACCAATGAAAACACACAAAATGTCACCTTAATTTCACCTTTTTTCAGAGTCACCTAGCTCTCTCATACCTGCACGTAGAAATGTGATTAAAACTTTAAAACAGAGGGAAACTTGTGCTCTCTCCAAAACACCAAACTGTTTTTATATAACATGTAAACTTTTCAAACTATGAGCAGTCAAACAAGGAGTGGAAATCACTTTTTCTTCAAAGTTAGAGTGGAAGCGTCAGTTAGCTTGAGTGTGAGAAGCAGTAAAAAATAACCATCATTTTTATTTTTAACTCGAGCTCACGGCCAAACAGTTAAAAGGAGACAAATAATTTTTTGTCAAAATGTAGACATAGGTGTTGGGATTCATAAAATGTGACGTTGACAGGCGGGGTCTGCACAAAATTTAAACGGGGGGGCCGAGACCGGCAGCAATACCTGTCTCGCTCCCCATTGACCCTAATGTAATCGTCTTTTTTTTTCAAAAGAATCTCACTCTGTCTTCTCACTGAGCTTACTCGCTCATTTTAAGGAATATCTGAATAAATTAAACACTGTCAGAATCTGCCGGCTTCTGTGTCTCTCACGGTGTTTTCGGTTTTTGGACAGGAGTTACGGTTTTCTCACAGTTTGCAATTGTTCGGGACCTTGTCAGAAGCCAAATTCTTGGGGCATTTTGAGAATTTTTTCCAAGCAGATTCTCACATCGCCGTAGCAACCGTAGAACCTTAGCTGCCCTTAGCAACCTGTTGCTGGGCAGAAACTGAGCTAGTTTTTTGTGATTGGCTGATTCCTGTCTGTCTGTTTTTCCAGTTAACCGAGATAGCGGCCAAGATCTTTCAATCTATTCAACCTCTTTTATAGACTCAAACCTTTTGTTAAACACTTCTGTAAATACTTTTCTCTTCTTTGGGTGAATAAAATCCTCTTTTTTTTGAAAACTACCTTGTGTCTGTCAGTTCAGTCAGAAACACACATGATGGAACTTCATAATAACTCACATTGACTCAAATACAAACAGACACATGACATCATCATTAATATTAGCTGCACCACATCTTTAAATTACACATTATTATGTTTCCCTCATGTAAAAATGACTGTTTCCAGACTAGCTGTGATGAAAACCAGGACTTAAATACAAACTGAACCGATGAAAACCAGGACTTAAATATATATAAACTGTCTAAAGTCACACTGAGCAAACCCAGCTAATAAACTTCAGCATCATATTACCAACTATTCACCAAAAACACTAGAAACATAAACTGCTGCTGATAAACAAGAACCAATAAATCTATCAAGTGTATTGATCTGCATATTAAAGCTGCATGTTACATAAATTGGACTGAAAGACAACTGTTGCTTCTGAGCTTCACTTCATATTAACCATAGACTATATAAAATGGACGTAACAGCCGTGACGTCACCCATTGGTTTGTGGACTGCAGCTCGGAGGCCAATAGTATCGGATCTGAGCAGCGCCATCTTGAAAATTTCAGGTGCATGCTGGGAAAAATAAAAACAGGGATTCTACTTATAACGGCATCAGGAGGAGCATGAGGCGCCCTCCTGAACCTGTGAACCAATCAACCTGTCAATCACCACGTAGCCACGCCCTAATGCATACCCTGCTTTATCGTCACATATAAAATCAGGGAGGCCAAAATGTCCCAAATGAACATCATACTGCATTGAAGAAGGCTTTAAACTAGCGATTGAGACCATAAACACATTTTGAAAACGTTTACTGAGGTTAGAAATCAAGTGAGAAGTTGGTGAATTCTCCATTGACTTGTATAGAGACGGAAGTCCTTTTGACACCAAAACGGTCGCCCCCTGGTGGCCTTTTGATAGAATGCAGTTTTAACTTACTTCCTGGTTGGCATCATTTCAGAGGACCGGAACTCCCCGCCTGATATTAACACACAGTCCAGAAATAAAACAGTATCTCAAGTGTTCCTTAGATATTAACCAGCAGCCTCTCTCATCTGTCCATCTTCCCACTCAGTCCAGTCTTAAACTGGCAGAAAAGCGTGAGGACAACTGGTGGACTGGTGGAAGGACATGGAGCCAGACTGGGACAGAACCGTAAACACTAAGAACAGGAAGTTGTGTTGCTGTTTATGTTTTAAAGCCTCCTGAGGAGAAAATTCATGATTAGTGATATTGGGATTGAAATGTCTCTGAGTTTCTGCTTCAATAACTCTGATCTTGTGTAAGGGACCCTTTAATAAATAAGACTTTTCAATAAACATATAGTAAAGGTTGTTACCTGTATTTTATTTAACCTGGACATTTTAAATGTGTGTTAACAACACTGGAAGAAGTATTCAGATCCTTTACTGCAGTAAAAGTACAAACACAGACATGTAAAAATGCTCCATAACAAGTAAAAGTCCTGCATGAACAATCCTCCAACTAAAAGCAGCAAACAGCATCTTTGTGTTTCTGCAGTTGATCTCAGCACAGTGTGACAGGTCTCTGCTGCCCCCTACAGGACAGTTACCTGCATTACAGGTGAGCTGCTGACAGATCTGAACACTGCTCAGTGTTTAATCCTCAGATTACATTTAGACAACATGATAGAAGATTACAGGAATTAAACTGGATTTTAAAATGAGTCACTGATGACTGTTGCAGGAATTCATGAGAATATTCAGAAATGAGATTTACTGAAAAGGTTTTACACAAGTGTTCAGATAATTCCTATTTTTACATTGCTGTGTGAGTACTTTTACTGCAGTAAGGATCTGAGTGCTTCTTCCCCCACTTGAAGAGAGTTAATGGAAGATCATTTATTTCAGTTAGATGACTTTTCCTGGCTCATAGCAGGTTTTACATATCTTGGTGTACTGTTCCCCCCACAGCTCTCAGACCTGGTGTAAAGCTATTGTCCTTGTTGCTTCAGTCTGCATCCTTTGTAAGGACTGACTAAACTACTGACTGAGTACAAAATACCAGGAGTGCTGTGGTAGAAGTGTTGGTACTGTCCCTTTTTGTTTTTTGGTAAACATGTCAAAGCAAAACAATATTCACTCCTTTGTGTTTCTATAGTTCCTATAAAGTTTTCACACTAACAGCTGAACAGAACTTCTCTGAATGAGAGTTTATTTTATAAGCTTCATGCAGGTCATGATGTTCTGTACTGTACAGATTAAATCAGGTAAAAACCTGTTAATCTGCTGTCATTAAACTTGAGACGTTTAAACTTGTCATTAAACTTGATGGTTTGTGTGTGTTTGAGCGCAGGAATGAAACACACCCTGTGTTACTGTGAAGCTACAACATTTATCAGAAGAGATCTGACAAAGCTCCGCCCCTCACCTGACTCACCTGAGACAAACCAGGAAACAGTTTATTGTTCGTCTCTAAAGAGACACACAGACTGAAGAACAGAGCATCAGGTTCACCTTCGGACTACCTGACTTCTGTGAGTACATATGTTGGTTATTATTTAAACTGAAAAACAACTTAACTTTATTTCGGTTGGAAAACTGAACTGAACTTAATTATGTTTGAAAGGGGAAACAAATAGTAGAGTTTTTAGTTGCAGTATTTAGTTTTTTTGTGGACTGTTCTTTAGACACTTTGGGATTGTTGCTTCAGTCTGCATCCTTTGTAAACTGACTAAACTATTGACTGAATACAAAATGCAGGAGAGAGACCTGACTGGCTCCTTAAAAACACAAAAAGTCAAACTGTCACAAGCTGAAGCAGCAACGATCTGATGCTGCAAGACTTTCTGGGTGTGGTAGTAAACACTGTTGGTGCCACCAGAGGGCGCCACAACAAGTTCCTCAGTGTGCAGTCATTTCTAATAAGTGTTGGTACTGTCCTTTTTGTTTTTGGTAATATGTCAAATCTTAAATAAATCATCCAGAACAATATTCACTCCTTTGTGTTTCTATAGTTCCTGTAAAGTTTTCACACTAACAGCTGAACAGAACTTCTCCTCTGAATGAAAGTTTATTTTATAAGCTTCATGCAGGTCATGTTGTTCTGTACTGTACAGATTAAATCAGGTAAAACCTGTTAGTCTGCTGTCATTAAACTTGGTGATTTGTTTATGTTTGAGCACAGGTATGAAACACACCCTGTGTTACTGTGAAGCTACAACATTTATCAGAAGAGATCTGACAAAGCTCCACCCCTCACCTGACTCACCTGAGACAAACCAGGAAACAGTTTATTGTTGGTCTCTAAAGAGACACACAGACTTAAAAACAGAGCATCAGATTCACCTTCAGACCAAACTAACAACTTCCTCTGAGTGAGTACAGCTACAGGAGAGAAAAGTGGAAAACTAGAACTCTGCTGCTTCAACCTGCTGACTCTCCACACACTGAAGGTGAGTTTGACTAAAAACTGGAGTCACACTGAAAGTAAATGTCAGTGAAGTTAGTAGAGGAGAGAGGGGAGCCATAAGGTAAGGTAACTTTATTTGTACCTGAAGGTAGATTTGGTTCACAGTTTAAGTGATTTGGCTTCATCTACACAAAACAAACAAACAGGTCAGACACAGTAACATAATTACAGTGAAAAGGTAAAGAGCCATCAGTGCGTCCTTTCAAAGTGCTGGATCCAAAAAAAGAGCATTTCAACCACATTTAAAACCATTGTAATACTTTATAAATGAATTTAAAAACAAATCAAAAGAAAGAAAGAAATAAAAACTGTCATTCATTTAGTTTAATTTGGGGTAAGTTTTATTTATCTCTCTAACGGGCTGATGGGACAAAGCTGTCTTTATATCGCTTTGTTTTGCAGCCTGGGAGTTTGTATCTGCGGCCTGATGGAAGGGGCTGATGTAGTTGGTGCGAGCTAATCTAGCAGGATGAAACCAGCCATCCTCTGTAACTGCTGGTATACAGGGATTCTGGGTTAAGCTGAGGTTGTCCTATCAGCCTACTAGACCATCTAACTATTTGATTTAGGGAGTTCTTTTTTTTTAGGGAAAGGTTGCTAAACCAAGACACCAAGCAGTAGGATAAAAATAGATTCAATAAAAGCACGGTGAAAGAGGGTCAATAAAGTTCGATCAATGTGAAAAGAAAACAGCTTTCTCAGACAATACAAACGCTGGTTCCCCTTTTTGTACACAGCTTCACAGTTTGCCTCAAATGTGAGCTTATTATCAATGATTGTTCCCAGGCATCTATATCTTTCCATGACTGACTGTACTTTCTGTCTGCTGTGTTTTCAGCTTCACTCAGAGACTAAATGGCTTCCAGATCAGAGGAGGATCTCTGCTGTCCGGTCTGTCATGAGGTCTTTAGAGATCCTGTTGTTCTGTCATGTAGCCACAGCTTCTGTAAAGACTGTCTGGAGAGCTGGTGGAGACAGAAACCAACACGTGAGTGTCCAGTTTGTAAGAGAAGATCATCAAGGACTGATCCACCTGTTAGTCTGGTGATAAAGAACCTGTGTGAGTCCTTCTTACAGGACAGAGATCAGAGGGCTTCAGAGGCTCTCTGCAGTCTGCACTCTGAGAAACTCAAACTCTTCTGTCTGGACCATCAGCAGCCAGTGTGTATCGTCTGCAGAGATTCAGAAAAACACACCAACCACAGATTCAGACCCATCGATGAAGCTGCACCACAACACAAGAAGGAACTTGAGGAAACTCTGAAGCCCTTAAAGGAGAAGTTAAAGGTTTGTGAACAAGTTCAAGTGAAGTTTGATCAAACAGCAAAACACATGAAGGTCCAGGCCCAACACACAGAGAGGCAGATTAAGGAGCAGTTTAAGAAGCTTCACCAGTTTCTAGAAGAGGAAGAGGAGGACAGGATGGCTGCTCTGAGGGAGGAAGAGGAGCAGAAGAGTCAGATGATGAAGGAGAAGATGGAGGCTCTGAGCAGAGAGATAGCAGCTCTTTCACACACAGTCAGAGCCACAGAGGAGGAGCTGAGAGCTGAAGACGTCTCATTCCTGAACAACTACAAGGCTGCAGTGGAAAGAGTCCAGCGCTGCCCCCTGCTGGATGATCCACAGCTGCCCTCAGGAGCTCTGATAGACCAGGCCAAACACCTGGGCAACCTGGTCTTCAACATCTGGAACAACATGAAGGAGATGGTCTCCTACACTCCTGTCATTCTGGATCCAAACACTGCTGGTCCAAGACTCATCCTGTCTGAAGATCTGACCAGTGTGAGATGTGAAGGAGAGAAACAGCAGCTTCCTGATAATCCAGAGAGGTTTAACTCCTTCTCCGTCCTGGGCTCTGAGGGCTTTAACTCAGGAACTCACAGCTGGGATGTTGAGGTTGGAGACAGTACAGACTGGGAACTGGGTGTGTTATCAGAGTCTGTTCAGAGGAAGGGACGCATACAGTCTGGATTATGGAGAATAAAGTTCTTTTTTGATGAATACTCAGCATATTCACCATCAGCTCCCTCCACTGATCTCCCAGTGAAGAAGAAGCTCCAGAGGATCAGAGTGAATCTGGACTGGAACAGAAGAAATCTGTCATTCTCTGATCCTGATACTAACACACACATACACACCTTCACACACACTTTCACTTACTCACTGTTTCCATACATTAGCACTGTGGATAAACTTCCACTGAACATTTCTCCACTGAAGGTCTCTGTGAGACTGAAACACAGCAGTTAGAGATGATGATGATGATGATGATGGTGGTTCTTATAATTACTGTCATTTATTTCTTAAAGGGAGAAGTTGCAGAATTTAACCTCGGAGACTTCTGTCTCATTATTTCCAAATATGTGGATATTTCAACATATATCAGATATAAAATTATTTAATTCATTCATATTTGATTTACATTTTACTGCAAGATCAGCTTTGTTGGTGGAAAAAAGAACCAGCTATGTTGTCTCTTTACATTTCACTTACGTTCCGTATCAACACTTAATATGTTCATTAACAACAATCACTATGCCAGCCCAGCAAACCTCTAACTCTGGGGCTTACACACCTTCTTGCCCTCGCTGCTCTGGGACAGGGACACTCAAACACATCCTGAGCAGCTGCCCAGCGGCCCTGGGGGATGGTTGCTACCGTTGGCAGTGTCTGAGAGTGTCCCCACAGCCATTAAAAACAGCTGGCACCACTGTCCCCAAGAAAGCAGATAACATCCATCAAGGCAGGGGAGCAGCTCAAGCCACAACTACTCACCACTGCACAGGATTGGCAGATATCGTAGTCTGGCACAGATCACAGTAACATCTTTGCTACCAGACATTATCATGGTGTCAGTGGCTTCAAAACAACTTGCCCTGACAGAGTTGATCGTGCCATGGGAAGACTGCATAAAGGAGACTTTTGAAAGGAAGCATGCCAAGTACCAGGGACTCTTGGAGGAATGCTGTGAACAGGGCTGCAGCCCAGTGGAGGTAGACTGCAGATGTTTTGCTGGGCTTGAGTGGGCCTATAAAGAGAACAGCTATCAGGGCTGCAACAGAAACAGCAGAGAGAACTTCTAGATGGCTGTGGATTAAGAGGGACGATCCATGGACCGATGCTGTTGGGATGCTGATCAACCCCGGCTGGGTCACCTGGGTGACGGTGAATGATGTTGTGTTACCTGAAACACCCAAAGAACCTAGGAAACATTGATGATGCGTCCCAGCACATCTTTAGGATGTATCGATCACCTGCTGAGAGAAAAAGCGTTTCAGCAGCATTATGTTTCTAACAAAACATATTTGCTGTTTAGTCATATATGAACGTCATTTCTAGGAGAAAGAGTTGCTCCTTACACTTTCCAGTTGACACACTTGGTGTTCCTGAGAGGACTCAACTGAGGAGGTGTTAAAGATTAAAGAGTTTACAGACTTGCAGATTTAAATGATGCTCAGTGGATTTTAACCTTGCAGTAGATGTAAAGTGGAAGAAACTGCTGCTGATTATAATCAGACATATTGTAATTATTTCTATTATCTTGTTATCTACATGAACAAAGTTGACGTGGACGTCTTGTTAAATAAACAATCAGAGCAGATGTGATGGACTCTGCAGAGCTTCACGTTTCTGCATGTTGAGCTTCGGGTCATAATTTGATGTTACACTGAAACAACAGAGTGAACATCTGATTTATACACAACTGGACCTCAGAGTGAAGAGCAGCACTGAGGAGACATCAGTGTCTGAGCAGTGAGCTACTGCAGCTTTCTGTAATATTCTTCACTGCAGCAGGAAAGCAGAGACATAAACAGACTGAACTGAAGACGAAGGCTCTGTGCTGTCACCAACCAGGCAGACCTCCAGGTTTCCTTCACATCATCTGACTATTTCATAATCTGATCACAGTTTTTCCCAACTGGATACCTGCAGGGTTCAATGTCTACAAAGCTGTCACACAGTCGACACAACAGCAACAATTACGGATCAAACTGTGACACATTTGCACCGTTTTCACACAGAAAGCCTTCAGTGCCTACAGCCATCAAATGTCCTGAAGACTTTTCTCACTCAAACACAAACAAGCAACAAACTCTGTAAATCTGCAGCACATTTTACACACGTTTAGATTAAAATCAGTGTGAAGTCATCGAACTTAAAACAAACTGGTTATGATTTGGCAGGTTGCTGTCCATATGAATATATGTTAGTGTTTGAACATAAACTGCAGAGTGTGGAAGTGAGCGTCTAAATATGCAAAATGTGCTGAATTTTCCCTATAAGGTTCCTCAGAAAGCTCCATTCATGCTTTGTTGGTGTTTTAATGTTCGGCATTAAAGACAGCACTGTTCCACATAGAGATGGATTTATTTTGTATTGAACCAAAGACTGACTGCTGTTGGTCTGTGTGTAGATCTGCACTTCTGATTAAAATAATGTCATATTGGATGCATCTGAACAAGTCATTGTGATACAACTTGATATGATATGATGTCAAAATAAAATTAATAGGAATCTTTCAGCAGTTCAAATAATTATATTAACATATAAACATGAACGGTGGAGTGCTTTAGTTCATTCTTCTCCTTTTCAGATTGTGTTTTACTTTACAAATGTTTGTAGCAATTAATTTAAAGTAATTGGCTTGAGGATGTACTTAAAAAATCTTGATTGAACTTGTAATATAAATATTTTTCCTAACAGAGTAATTGTATTTTTATTGTGGTTTTTTTTTCTAATCCTTCAAATTATTTTTAGGGTTCTTCCAAATAAACTAGAACCTGTGAACCAATCAACCTGTCAATCACCACGTAGCCACGCCCTAATGTATACCCTGCTTTATCGTCACATATAAAATCAGGGAGGCCAAAATGTCCCAAATGAACATCATACTGCATTGAAGAAGGCTTTAAACTAGCGATTGAGACCATAAACACATTTTGAAAACGTTTACTGAGGTTAGAAATCAAGTGAGAAGTTGGTGAATTCTCCATTGACTTGTATAGAGACGGAAGTCCTTTTGACACCAAAACGGTCGCCCCCTGGTGGCCTTTTGATAGAATGCAGTTTTAAGTTACTTCACCGTTGGCATCATTTCAGAGGACCGGAACTCCCCTCCTGTTCAGCATTCATGGACAGATGAAGGTTGGAAGCTCCACCTCCTCCGGTCACTGAAGGCTTTACTGCACTTTAAATTATATCGAGCAGTGCAAACCAGCTGATTTCTTTGTTGTGTTTTGTATTAATGTACGAGTGTTTTCACCTTTAACATTAGAGAGGCTGCTTTCAGTAAATAGGAGTGAATCAGGATGTAGAGTGATCTAACACTGATGCTTCACTATTAATAATCTAATGATGTCATAATAATAATATATCAGTCAGAGGACCAAACCACTACTTTTACTGTAATACTGCATACTACATCACTATAATACTGCAGTACTTTTACTGTAATACTGCATACTACATCGCTCATAATACTGCAGTACTTTAACTGTAATACTGCATACTACATCACTATAATACTGCAGTACTTTTACTGTAATACTGCATACTACATCGCTATAATACTGCAGTACTTTTACTGTAATACTGCATACTACATCACTATAATACTGCAGTACTTTTACTGTAATACTGCATACTACATCGCTCATAATACTGCAGTACTTTTACTGTAATACTGCATACTACATCACTATAATACTGCAGTACTTTTACTGTAATACTGCATACTACATCGCTCATAATACTGCAGTACTTTTACTGTAATACTGCATACTACATCACTATAATACTGCAGTACTTTTACTGTAATACTGCATACTACATCACTATAATACTGCAGTACTTTTACTGTAATACTGCATACTACATCACTATAATACTGCAGTACTTTTACTGTAATACTGCATACTACATCGCTCATAATACTGCAGTACTTTTACTGTAATACTGCATACTACATCGCTCATAATACTGCAGTACTTTTACTGTAATACTGCATACTACATCGCTCATAATACTGCAGTACTTTTACTGTAATACTGCATACTACATCACTATAATACTGCAGTACTTTTACTGTAATACTGCAGTACTTTTACTGTAATACTGCATACTACATCGCTCATAATACTGCAGTACTTTTACTGTAATACTGCATACTACATCGCTCATAATACTGCAGTACTTTTACTGTAATACTGCATACTACATCACTATAATACTGTAGTACTTTTACTGTAATACTGCATACTACATCAGTCATAATACTACAGTACTTTACTGTAATACTGCATACTACATCGCTCATAATACTGCAGTACTTTTACTGTAATACTGCATACTACATCACTATAATACTGTAGTACTTTTACTGTAATACTGCATACTACATCACTATAATACTGCAGTACTTTACTGTAATACTGCATACTACATCACTATAATACTGCAGTACTTTTACTGTAATACTGCAGTACTTTTACTGTAATACTGCAGTACTTTTACTGTAATACTGCATACTACATCGCTCATAATACTGCAGTACTTTTACTGTAATACTGCATACTACATCACTATAATACTGCAGTACTTTACTGTAATACTGCATACTACATCACTATAATACTGCAGTACTTTACTGTAATACTGCATACTACATCACTCATAGTACTGCAGTACTTTTACTGTAATACTGCATACTACATCGCTCATAATACTGCAGTACTTTTACTGTAATACTGCAGTACTTTTACTGTAATACTGCAGTACTTTTACTGTAATACTGCATACTACATCACTATAATACTGCAGTACTTTACTGTAATACTGCATACTACATCACTATAATACTGCAGTACTTTACTGTAATACTGCATACTACATCACTCATAATACTGCAGTACTTTATTGTAATACTGCATACTACATCACTATAATACTGCAGTACTTTACTGTAATACTGCATACTACATCACTATAATACTGCAGTACTTTACTGTAATACTGCATACTACATCACTATAATACTGCAGTACTTTTACTGTAATACTTTTTTACAGCCTTTTAATTCTGTTCTAAACATTTTTTATAGATGATGTTTTATCTCAGATTATTTTAAGGACTTCACTTTAGGTTAATTATGAATAGAGTAGATAATAAACAGTGTATCTTCAGACTGGAACCCACATTCATGTCAGGGCTGGTTCCAGTTTGCAGCCCTCATCACCTCCCAGCATCCTCCTCTGCTCTGACAGCAGATGGGAGTGTTGCGCTTCACTGAGGCAGAAAACCTCTTTTCTTCTTTCTGAATGATTTATGAATGTCAGCGTGTTTCTCTCCCTCTCGGTACTGTATGTGTGTGTGTGTGTGTGTGTGTGTGTGTGTGTGTGTCGCAGATGTGAAATGCACGTGTTGTTGTGCATGAAGAGGGAGAGGAGCAGAGTCCAATATACAAATGTCATGTGATGATCTTCGTCAGACAGATTTTCCTCCTACATGTCCGTCCTGTCTGTTTCTGTCTCTCATGTTTCTGAACGCTGTGATTGCATTTGTGTCTGTGTGTGTGTGTGTGTTTGTGTGTTTGTGTGTGTGTGTGTGTGTTTGTTCTTTTAGCCTTGGTGTCACAGAGTTTTATGTGTTTCATTTTTGCATTCCCTCTTCCACTGAGAGCCTTAAAATGACATATTGACAGCTCATTTCATTCTGTTTTGAAGAGGACAGACACACACCAGGACTGGATTAAGTGTGTGTGTGTGTGTGTGTGTGTGTGAGTGTGTGTATGTGTGTGTGTGTGTGTGTGTGTGTGTGTGTGTATGTGTGTGATTCATTTTCACCTCTGAATTCTGATTGTGTTCGCCAAGGCCACCAATGTAATGAGGTACACACACACACACACACACACACACACACACACACACACACACACACACACACACACACACACACACACACACACACACACACACACACACACACACAGGGATGATTGGTTGGTTCTTTGAGCACCGATCAGCTGAGCACTGATTTGATGCAGAGCTCACCAGACCAAGGTTGCGCCTGCAGCCAATCCAGAGCGAGTATTCGGGGCAGAAAGCAACTGTGTCCTGTATTTATCTACAGTTTTCAGGTACTTGATACTTCAGTATTTACAGGTACGTTATGCTTCATACTCAACTACATTTATCTGAAAGCTAGAGTTACTTGAAGATGAAGATTTTACATAAATACATAGTTATAGAAATACTTATAAAACACATATTCTCAGAGCAGGAAATCACTCCTAACCGTCCCGAAACACTCTTTTAGGATGACGAGTAACAGCATCTTATTAACTTTTAATAATCTCTCGTATCCTCGTTGATATTTAGGAGCTGCAAAGCGTGCCTTTATTTCGGTTTTATAAAAATGACATTGCTGTAATGGAGAACATGAAGCTCTGCAACTGATGAATCTCAACTTCATTACAGCAGGTCAAATATTTCATAAGGTTTTAAATCTTATTATTTATTCAGGCTGGACGGTTGATGTGGTGCAGGAGCGCTGCAGGGATTTCACCCATCAGGGCCCCATCACCACACACAGGTCAGGCCAAGGCTTGCAATCAATCAATCAATCAATCAATCAATCAATCAATCAATCAATTAATCTTTATTTGTATAGCGCCAAATCACAACAAAGTCGTCTCAAGGCTCGTTACATTTCATTTAATTTACAACTAAACTATTAATGTCTACTAATGATGAAGAAAGGAAGGAAGGAAAGATGGAAGAAAGGAAGGATGGAAGAAAGGAAAGAAGGACGGAAGAAAATAGGGAAGGAAAGAAAGATGGAAGGAAAGAGCGAAGGAAGGAAAGAAAGGGAGGAAGGAAAGATGGAAGAAAGAAAGGATGGAAGAAAGGAAGGAAGGAAGGAAGAAAATAGGGAAGGAACGAAAGATGGAAGGAAATAGGGAAGGAAGGAAAGAAAGGGAGGAAGGAAAGATGGAAGAAAGGAAGGATTCAAGGAAGGACGGAAGAAAAGATGGAAGACAGGAAGGAAGGAAATAAGGAAGGAAGGAAAGAAAGGGAGGAAGGAAAGATGGAAGAAAGAAAGGAAGGAAGGAAATAAGGAAGGAAGGAAAGAAAGGGAGGAAGGAAAGATGGAAGAAAGAAAGGATGGAAGGAAGGAAGGAAGGAAGGAAGGAAGGATGGAAGGAAGGAAGGAAGAAAATAGGGAAGACAGGAAGGAAGGAAGGAAATAAGGAAGGAAGGAAAGAAAGGGACGAAGGAAAGATGGAAGAAAGAAAGGATGGAAGAAAGGAAGGAAGGAAGGAAGGATGGAATGAAGGAAGGAAGAAATTAGGGAAGGAAAGAAAGATGGAAGGAAATAGCGAAGGAAGGAAAGAAAGGGAGGAAGGAAAGATGGAAGAAAGGAAGGAAGGAAAGATGGAAGACAGGAATGAAGGAAGGAAGGAAGGAAATAAGGAAGGAAGGAAGGAAAAGGAGGAAGGAAAGATGGAAGACAGGTATGATGGAAGGAATGAAGGAAGGAAGGAAGGAAGGAAGAAAACTAAACTATTAATGTCTACTAATGATGATATGATAATAAAAATAAACATTTTTAGGGCCCCTGTCAGTCTCTTAACTTTTCGACCCCTCCTGACATCAACATATATTAAAGCTTTCATGTAGAAGCAGAAGTTAACAGGAGGTGAAGTTAAAGCTGTACAATGGTGACCATGGCAACATGTGTCAGTGCAGCAAGAAGCTACAATATTATGGGAATTATATCAATCAATCTTTATTTATAAAGCGCCAAATCACAACAAAGTCGTCTCACATAGTCTTTACACACAGAGCAGGTCTAAACTGAACTCTTCAGTACTCTTATAAAACAATCAGTAGAAGATAAATCAGGTCTGACGCTCCACAGATTCATCATCTCATTCCTGTAACACTGTCACACTCACGATGGACAGTTTAAAATAAATAAATTATGATCATTGACGCAGCAGAGCCAGAGATATCGTATTTTTTTATTCCACACATTCTTCTTCCTCACCAAACCCTGGTGTCTGTGTAACAGGAGAGAGAGGAGAAGCTTTGACCACCAGTTAGTAGTTTGGATAAAACAGCTCAGTAAGCAGCACAGGACAGGACTGATTTATCTCCACACATTTCTCAATAAGATACAACACAATGCTCTATTCTTTACACAATGAACCTAATAAATATAACAAGGCTGAACAACAATAAAAAGAAACAAACCAACAAAACTAAATTCAGTCTTGAACAACTGGGTTCAACAACAACATGGTAATATGCCCGGCGACTACACATGAAAACTAGCCACACTACAATGTTGATTTATATGTACTGTCCCTGCCAAATAAATGATAAAATAAATAAATGGTTACTAAGCAACATAAAAAATCGAATGGGAAGGAGGGACGAGGCTGATATTTTCAATAGTCACAGATTAAAAGAACGGTACATTAAAAAGCATCTCAGGTCGTCAGTGTAGAAGGAATTCCCTGAATCACAGAATCACCTGCAACCCATCAGACTTTACACCCAGGTTACAAAACCACACTGAACAAAGTCTTGCAGCTCTGCCACCAAAGTGCTGAAAGACTGAAACATGTCAAACGTCCTTCTGAAGACGCTGATAGTCTGATTAGACCAAACGGGGAGTCCCGGTCCTCTGAAATGAGGCCAACGAGGAAGTAACTTAAAGCTGCATTCTATCAAAAGGCCACCAGGGGGCGACCGTTTTGGTGTCAAAAGGACTTCCTGATTTTTAAGTAGAATTACGTCCTTTTTTTATATACAGTCTATGGATTAGACCGATGTGTGTTGAGCCGAGCGGGCGCCAGTATTTAGTAAAGGAATATTTATATACGCCTTATACCTGCGTTAGCCACAATGTACCTGGAGATTGACACCTCCAGATGTTTTTACTTTGCAGTCTTCAGCCCTAAGCAATGCTGCTGCTTTGTTTACTATATAAATAAAGTTATTATCTTTATTCTACACTGACCAGCTGACAGTGGAAAGCGTTGTGTGTTTCTTTTATCCAATAATTAGCGAGCTGTCTGTGTGTTGGAGACTGTGTCACTTTAATTACTTCACAATGAGAGGAAACACTGATTCTGTCTGCAGCCTGTCAGCAATATGACACATTTTACATCATCACATTAGTGTCATTTATTCTAGAGAGAGAGAGAAAGAGAGAGAGAGAGAGAGAGCAAGAGACAGAGAGAGAGAGAGACAGGAGAGAGAGAGAGAGAGAGAGAGAGACAGAGAGAGAGAGAGACAGAGAGAGAGCGAGAGAGAGAGAGAGAGACAGAGAGAGAGAGAGAGAGAGACAGAGAGAGAGAGAGACAGAGAGAGAGACAGAGAGCGAGAGACAGAGAGAGAGACAGAGAGAGAGAGAGAGAGAGAGAGAGAGAGGGACAGAGAGAGACAGAGAGAGAGAGAGAGACAGAGAGAGAGACAGAGAGCGAGAGACAGAGAGAGAGAGAGAAAGACAGAGTGAGAGAGAGAGAGAGAGACAGAGAGAAAGACAGAGAGAGAGAGACAGAGAGCGAGAGACAGAGAGAGAGAGACAGAGAGCGAGAGACACAGAGAGAGAGACAGAGAGAGAGACAGAGAGCGAGAGACAGAGAGAGAGAGACAGAGAGCGAGAGACACAGAGAGAGAGAGAGAGAGCGAGAGACAGAGAGCGAGAGACAGAGAGAGACAGAGAGAGAGACAGAGAGAAAGAGAGAGAGTTTCTTCAGAGTCCGTTTTATCTCAAATTGAACACAGAGCAGCTCTGAGCTTGTTTCCTCCTCACTGCTTCCACCAAGGGACCAACATTTATGGAGGAGGAGAAAAACAATGTTTACGTTATTTCCCTCCAAACTGCCCCCGCGCTTTCATTAATCTTATTTACACTCATTTTTTAGATCTAATCAGAGCATCTCAGTCTTCCATTAAACAGGAGAAGACTGTTTAATTAACCTTCTCAGAGTCAGTAGAGTTTAACTTGTCTGTCCACCAGCAAAGTTTACGACATGTTTTACAAAACAAAAGGTTTAAAACTGGTGCTGAGAAGTCAAGTCATCCTTTCAACCCTGCCGAGTGTCAAACCTCTGGGACGGATTTTATTTCTGTCATCAGACACTGCTGCTGCAAAACCTTTAAATACTCAGTAATCCAATTAAGAGTCTGCAGAGAGCTTTCTATACAGATTCAATTCTGTAGTTTAAAAAAACTACTGAACACTAAAATGTGTTTTCTGAGCTTTAAACTAAATTAAATGACTGTAATAAAACACATCAGTGCTGCTGTTAGCTGCTGAAGCTAAATCATTTCAGGTGCATGCTGGGAAAAATTAAAACAGAGATTCTACTTATATGGGCATCAGGAGGAGCATGAGGCGCCCTCCTGAACCTGTGAACCAATCAACCTGTCAATCACGACGTAGCCACGCCCTAATGCATACCCTGCTTTATCGTCACATATAAAATCAGGGAGGCCAAAATGTCCCAAATGAACATCATACTGCATTGAAGAAGGCTTTAAACTAGCGATTGAGACCTTAAACACATTTTGAAAACGTTTACTGAGGTTAGAAATCAAGTGAGAAGTTGGTGAATACTCCATTGACTTGTATAGAGACGGAAGTCCTTTTGACACCAAAACGGTCGCCCCCTGGTGGCCTTTTGATAGAATGCAGTTTTAAGTTACTTCCACGTTGGCCTCATTGCAGAGGACCAGAACTCCCCGCCTGGTCTGGATAGATTTCTCTCAGTGGTCACTCGCGGTATTACAGCTGAACATCTGATGAGCAGGTTGGGACTGTGTGGTAGCTCCTGTCATCAGTGTATCAATGTGTGTGAATACGTTAATGTGACATGTAGTGTAAAAAGCACTGGAAGGATTCTGATTGGCTGTCGGGCTGCTGTACGGTTTATAGGAAGGATTCTGTTAGTCAAAAAGACTAGAAAAGCGCTTTATAAGTACGTAAGTAGTCTATTTACTGTTTACATCCATGGTCTGAATGAATAAGTCACAAAGTTCAGCTGCAGCTTCTCATGGGAAACATTTTCAGGCTTTTGGGGGATTTTTATGGCTTGATTGGACAGTGGCAGTTACGAAATGACAGCAAACAGGGAGAAGAGAACAAATGGAACAAAGGTCCGCAGTGGGAATCGAACCGTGGATGTTGCAGTTATTATGTGACGTTGCTTAACTAGCAGACAGATTTGTTTTTAAGTGAACCCAAACTTTAAGTCAGCTGCTGCTTGTTCCGTGTATAAGCTCCTGCAGCCGCTCTGAATGCAGCTCCAGCTGGTTTCCTGTTAATTATCAGTTGAGTCCAGAAAGCAACGATGCATGAAATTGATCTTGCGTAGCTCAAAGTGTTTCATGTGCTCGCATGAAGCGTTCGGGCCTAAGAGTCGACAAGATGTCAGACACCATAATCAAAGCAGGTTTCACCTTCCTGTCGTCCTCCCGGGTCAAATTGACCCAGTCTGTTTTGACTGTTCCTTCTTTCCTTCCTTCCTTCCATCTGTCCTTCCTCCCTCCTTCTCTCTTTCTTTCCTTCCTCTCTCTTTCCTCCCTTCCTTCTTTCCTTCCTCCATCCCCCTTTCTTTCTTCCTTCCTTCCTCCTTTCCTTCCCTCTTTCTTTTACTTTCTCCCTTCCTTCTTTCCCCCATCCCTCCTTCTCTTTCTTTCCTCCCCCACCTTCCTCTGTCCTTCTTTCCTTCCTTCCTTCCTTCCTTCCTTCCTCTCTTTCTCTTTTCCTTCCTCCCCCTACCTTCCTGTCTTCCTTCTTTCCTCCGTCCTTCTTTCCTTCCTTTCTCTTTTCCTTTCTCTCTCCCTTCCCTCCTTTCCTCCCTTCCTTCCTCCCTCCTTCTTTCCTTCCCTCCTTCCTTCTTACATTTGTTCCTTCCTTCCTTCCTCCTTCATTTCCTTTCTTCCTCCCTCCCTCCTTCCTTCCCTCTTTCCTTCTTTCCTTTACTTTCTCCCCTCCTTCTTCCTCCCTCCCTCCTTCTCTCTTTCTTTCCTCCCCCCTACCTTCCTCTCTTCCTTCCTTCCTCTTTTCCTTTCTCCCTCCCTCCTACCTTCATTATTTCCTCCGTCATTCCTTCCTTCCTTTCCTTCCGTCACTCCTTCCTTCCTCCCTCCCTCCCTCCCTCCTTTCCTTTCTTCCTCCCTTCCTCCTTTCCTTCCTCCCTTCCTCCCTCCCTCCTTTCCTTCCTCCCTTCCTTCCTTGACTCGAGGACAACAGGATGTTTCAGAGCAGATCTGTTGGTCTGAGTTCTTTGAGCATGAAGTTTGTATAGAAAAAAGAAACTTTGACTTCTTGCACACGTGAAATGTTTCCACACTGAATAACTAAAGTGTCTTCTGTCAGGTTTCTCTGTCTTTGGCTCAGAGTTGAAGAGACGCTCCTTCAGTCATCGACTCGACACGCACACACACAAAGACACGCTGATTTCCCAGATGCTTGGGCTTGTTCTCCAGTTATCAGCGCAGCTTCCTACTGAAACAATCAATAGGCCTCGCTAATGATGTAACAGCGTGCCAGGGAGCTGTCTCACACTGAAGGGAACACACATTGCTGATGCCAGGGGAGTCATTTTGGGAAGTGGTGAAGATTAATGACCTGATGAAAAAGAGGGAGGAAGAGGAGGAGGATGAGGAGGATGAGGAAGAGGAGGGAGGAAAAGGTGTGAGGCAGCAACAGGAGAGGACATTTGTTTTATTTAACTCTGCTTGCTAGAAAGTTAGTTTATATACGACTAAAGTGCAACAGCAGATCAGTTTTAGAGAAAATGTAATGCTGCCTGGACGAAGATGTCTGTTAACACCAGTAACGTGCAGTGAGGTCCACGGCTGGGTAGGCAGGATCAGCCAGAGATTAAATCAGATACAAACATATATATTATGTAAAATTGTATTATGTGAAATCAATATTAAAATCACTGCAAATCAGTCAACATGCAGCTGTCAAAAATGTAGCCAGTTACTGACATCAGTGGATTATAGCGCGCACACAATTACTGCCAATTAATTTTCTGAGACATACATTCACCTGCATTTCTACAGGATTTACAGCGTAGGAGCACCCAGAGACAAGAGCACAACAAGTAATCACCTGTATCTCAACAACAGGAAGCCACCCCACTGTGGAGGCAGAGAAGCCTCAATGATGCCCATTGAAGACAGCGTGAGAACAGACTACGCATGCACAAACCTCCATGGAGGAAAGAAGGAAGAGAGGAGGGAAAGGAAGGAAAGAAGGAGGGAGGGAGGAAGGAAGGACAGAAGGAAGGGAGGAAAGAGAGAGGAAGGAAAGAAAGAGTGAACGAGGGAGGGAGGAAGGCCAGATGGAAGGAAGGAACACTCAAAACAGACGGGGTCAATTTGACCCGGGAGGACGACAGGAAGGTTAACACATCTAGCAAGGTATAAAATGTTCACTGACAAAGTATTTCATTTGATTTCCACTGAGACGCTCAGTGGGAGCATTTGGTTAAATTTAGTAAAGATTGATTTAATACTGGAAGAGTCTCTAGAAACATGAGTGTTTTATGCAGGGGAGCATGTAGGGGCAAGAGATGGCATCGGGCTCCATCACCACGCACGCGCACAATACTGATGTAGTAATACTACTACAATATATAATATACTTTACAATATTTACTGACTATGAGCTGTGATGATAAAACACTGTGGAGACATGCAAGCAACATTCTGCATACTAATAAAGTGTTAGGGTTATTCTATTAATGTCTATTAATGATGATATGAAACTCATTTTCTGATATGTTTGTTGGGCCCCTGTCAGTCACAGGCCCTTTGCATCATCCTAACCCTAACCCCTCATTGCTCCCCTGGTTTCATGATAATATAATGAAACACTTTCCTGCAGGTTGAGACGACTGATGCTCTCACTCTCACTTATCTCATCAGGACTGTGGAGGTTCAACTCGATGTAAGTATTTAAACAATGGAGACGAGTCATTATAGAATCACTGCTGTCTCTTTGCAGATATTGAGGTAAAGTTATAAATCCTTCAGAACTTCTACCATCATCATCCCAGCTGACTGTGTGTGGAACATTTATATCACTATCGCTAATACAATCTTCCAGCTGCTCTATGTGACTGTTCAGATCTCCACTCACACTGGCAGACATTTAATAACATCCTGAAGTCTGAGTACATGAAGCAGTTAGACATCTGTGTTACAGTAGCTGCAAGATAAACACACAACTAACTTTTAAACTTGATGAAACCTCATTTGAAAATATTCTTGTGCTGATTTGAATTACATATGCATAAAACTACTGATTTCATAGTCTATCTGAGTAATGAGGGAACGAGCACTGTGGTTACCTCGTTACTGGAAACCTGCAAAAACATGCAGCAGATCATTTATCAGATTTCTCTCAAAACACCAACCTGATCTGAACTGTGACAGAAAACACTACTTCTTATATTCTAATATGTGCCAATTAGAAATCTGGTTCCAAGTATGAGTCAGTGATAAATAAGTGTTGGTAAGATGATGAATTCATAAATCAGTTAAACTAGTTTTAAAAGCAGCATCAGGTTTGTTAAAATGTACATTTAGTATTTTTGTTGGTTTTATAGGAGATAAATTCAGACTGAACTCAGCGGCTCCGCAGCAAGACATCATGGAGGTCCAAGTTATGCCCAGTTCAATATAATCAATATATTAAAGTTTGTTGGTTTTATATCATTTGAAATGACATTTGCACCATTTTTTACCAAAAGTAAGACTGAATGCTCCTGAAAATGTCAAATGGTGTAACCACAAAAGAATGATACATATTACATATTTTATCACCTACAGTGTATTTAAGTGGACTTATACTAATAATGACTTCATTTAAAACATGTAAATGTTTCCTGATCTCCATGGTAACCCAGAGTAAATGTAATATTTAGAACAATTGTATTCCATTACCTTTATTTAATATAAAGTTATAATGTAAGATCATGCCAAACTAGTTGATATGGTGTTTTATTGACAATTTACTGTTTTTAAGCAAGTTGAATTATTTGGTACAAAGTTTTTATGGTTACACCACTTAGACATTTTTGCCATAATCCTCTAATATATTCTCTCAAAATGGATTAAAAGCAGAAATTTGATGCTGGGTCCACAAAAAAAGAATGTGTGAAGTTATTCATACGTTTATTTTATCATTTTAACCCTTTAAATTTAAACTAAACCACATGGACACTTAAAAACTCACCCATATACATGTCAGAGAAATCATTGCTCTGCAGGAGCAATCTACCAGAGGAAACCAGACTTCAGCAACAATAATCACAAAAATCAGCTTCCTGGAGAAAATCATTAGTGAGCTGGTTACTGAAGTGAAGGTAAACACATCAGGGTCACATCAGGTGTCACTGACAGCTGTGATTGACAGCTGTGATTGACGGTTGGCTCAAAGTGAGTCAGACTGTTGCTGCAGTATCTCACTAAATGTAATCTCACTGGATAATGATACCTGGCCTGTTAGCAGAGTTTAGCTGATCAGTCCTGGCTCCAAACTGAGAAGATGGCACCGACCACTCTGGCTTCAAACCAAACCAAATAAATATATATCATGATTACCGCCTCTCTCTCTCAGCTCTCCTTCATTATTCATTCTGTGTGCAGAGTGAGTGAGAAACACCCACACTGAGCCAGAGCCTGGATAGAAGATACCTCAGGCTGAGCTGCTTTGTGGTGCCTGATTCATCAACCTTGCAGCTCAAATCAATCAGGTTGATTGACAAACTGACCACCCGGCTCCTGGTCAATACGACGGCCCACTGTGGGGGGGCGCTGCTCTGTAAAATGAGATGAAAATGAAGTGTTGAGGCTTTTGCTCTTCAGAGAAGTGGCTGAGAGGGGCGTCAGTGATTTCAGGTGGAACAGACAGAAAGCTTCACAACAACAGCCGTGGGATCAAATCTGAAATCAATCCGACTTCTGGGAGATACTGGAACCCCATTAAAGAAACCTCTGGGTCTGTTTGTGTGTGTGTGTGTGTGTGTGTGTGTGTGTGTGTGTGTGTGTGTGTGTGTGTGTCCCTACATGTGTATATGTCCCCCCCCATAAACAAGTGTATATTCTCCTGAAGACAATCTATTGTTTTATAAGACATATTCTTTCTCTGTTTTTATGTTTGGTTATAAAATCTTCTGCAGCAATAATGCAGAGACCCTAAAACATATCAGACACACACACACACACACACACACACACACACACACACACACACACACACACACACACACACACACACACACACACACACACACAGATCAAACTGAATCAATTATATGTCTTGTGTTTCTTATTTTAAGGGATATTTGGGTAATTATGGGTAATTCTGGGCGGTTTGACAGAGCCGAGCGTCGCAGTCTTCCTGATACCTCATGGCTGTTTGAAGATGATTCAGTTCATCATCTTCAATGATTTGAATCCACTTTGATGTTTGGTTGAGATTCTCTGCTGCAGTCAGAGGACGTCAAACTCCTGCATCGTGTTTTTAGATGTAACGTGATGATAAAAATGACTTTTAATTGTGATTCTAACATGATAAAGCTCAGTAAAGTGTCGCGCTGCAGCGGGAGGAAACATCATAACATCATTTTAACACATTATACCTGCAGCTAATAGAGACGGAGTTCACAGGAAATCTGTTCATTGCTTTAAAAGAAAGAAACAAAGAGATGCTGATGTGTAAAGTTTTCAGATAGTGAAGATCAGCTGGTAGTAAAATAATCTTTAAACACATCAATGGTAAATGGACTGTACTTATATAATATAGTCTTTACGACCACTCAATGCGCTTTACACTACATCTCACTCACCCTGAAGGAGCTACCACAAAGGGTGCCAACATGCTCATCAGGAGGAACTTAACCATTCATTCTCATTTACACACCGTTTGCATAGCAACAGGAATAAGTGTTAAGTGTCTTTCTCAATGACACATAGACATGTGGACCGGAGGAGCCGGGAATCGAACCGACAATCTCCCAATTTGAGGACGACCGCTGTACCTGCTGAGCCACGGCTAACTACTGAAAACATGAAATCTGTGTTTGCTCCTCTGTTCTAGCTGCTCCTCGTTTTGATTCAGCGTTCATGCTTCCGGGTGGGAACATGTGCTGAGGTTAATCACTTTATCATTAAAAAAAGGTTTAATATTAAAATATGGTTACTGTTCTTCAACCCATCTGATTACAGTCATAACTGTAGTTTCATTTAAAAAAGGATCTTTTTTACTTATATGGGCATCAGGAGGAGCATGAGGCGCCCTCCTGAACCTGTGAACCAATCAACCTGTCAATCACCACGTAGCCACGCCCTAATGCATACCCTGCTTTATCGTCACATATAAAATCAGGGAGGCCAAAATGTCCCAAATGAACATCATACTGCATTGAAGAAGGCTTTAAACTAGCGATTGAGACCATAAACACATTTTGAAAACGTTTACTGAGGTTAGAAATCAAGTGAGAAGTTGGTGAATTCTCCATTGACTTGTATAGAGACGGAAGTCCTTTTGACACCAAAACGGTCGCCCCCTGGTGGCCTTTTGATAGAATGCAGTTTTAAGTTGCTTCCTCGTTGGCCTCATTTCAGAGGACCAGAACTCCCCGCCTGGTTCACACACATAAAGGCTGCAGCCTCTCTGTCTGCTTTTAACCCTTCACTTCTTCTGCAGGACACACATGAAGAAGGTTAATTAAAGCTTTGCTGCAACATTAACATCCACAACATACACAGCAACCAATGCAAAGTCTCTCCTGATCTGATAATAAAGGGTTAACTACTGTAACAGACCACAACACTACAGGTGATTGTGTTTAATCCCTAATTGGGATTAACAGACACTAAACCTCACTGAGCTCATCTTCGTCCTCCTCAGCAGACGATATCTGTGATCTTCCTTTAAAGTTTAATCTGAGGTCACATCTCTTTGCTCTCCTCTCTCTTTTTAATCACATTAAACACGACATCAGTCTGGACACTGTGAGAGGTGAAACTAAAAAACAGTGAAATCAGAAACAGCTTTTGTGTTCTCAGAATACCAAAGAGTCTCATTCAGCCGAAATGGAGCCGACACAATCCTGTGATTCATCTTTAATGCTGACCTTCTCTTTGAAGTGAGGGTAAAGATAATTACACTTCCCCGTTTCATTCAGTTAAGAAACACCTTCCTGCTCTTATTTCCTCTCACCTTGACAGCTGCACTGCTCTTTATTCTCACCTCAACCTGAAGGCAGCCGCTTTAATCTAACTGATGCTTTAGAGATTCAGAAGTTCGCTTAGTGCATCGTTAAAAAAACCCATTAACCTCCCAAAATCTCAATTTACAGATTTTTTATTTCACAGATTTTTCTTATATTTCAAAATGCTTGAAAAAATTACAAAAATATATACAGTGAATTTACGTATCTAATGTAACACAGCATGATAAATGCAAACGTGGCGTTGGGTTCTCGCTTTTTATTCTGCGTTTAGACGAGCGGTTTTTGGGGAAATCTGCGTGAATACGGTGACGCAAAAGCAGTACAACAGCTTTTTAATGGAAAAAGAGTCTCGAGGTGATGAAAAATGCATTCAGCTTTGTTCTCAGCTGTAAAAAAAGATCAAGAACAACTGTTTTCAATTAATCAGCGACACTGTAATATACTGCAGGAATAATTAGTGTTTCTGGAACAAAGGTAAAGCGGTAACTACAATACCAACACGTTAAATAGGTTTAATATAATCTACTGTTTGAGGTAGATGTAAAGAGCTTTTACCTTCATTCTGTAACTGTGGTTCATTTTCTATCATCGCCTCCTCTGTCTAACTGTAAAACATCACAGCGTCCTGACGTTTACACAATGTAGGAAGATTTCCACACAAGGAGTTAAACAGGTAATGAATTGTCAGTCAATGTGTTCAAAGGGAGCCGGTTATACGTCTAAATGACTCTATATTGATTGTTGGAGGTGAGACGCCTGGCAGGGATTCAGACACTTACACACTTTATCTGACTGAGACTGAAACCCTGAAAGCAACGCTGATAATGGAGCCGCAGTCACAGAGACACACTTTATAATTCACAGCAGCTAATTATGATTATGTTTTTACTTCTACAGTTTTGCTTTTTAGCATTAAAGGAAATGTGTGAGGACTCAGAACTCAGAGCCCAAAAACACTAATTCATTGGCAGTAGCACAGTGTCCAATATCTTTTAATCAGGTCAAAAAAACCCCACCACACTTCAGCCTTAGCCTATCATCTAGCAGCGGTCCGTTTAAATGTGCCTCTCTCCCTTTGCTTCAGTCCTGTCATACAGCTGTTCCTGTGCCCCACCACCTCCCCATCTCCTCCATTCTCTACAGGATCTGCAGTCTATTCCCATCTGCCATCTTCTCTTCAGACCATAGACTGTATATAAGAAATGGATATAACATCCGTGACGTCACCCATTGGTTTGTGGACTGCTGCTCGGAGGCCAATAGTATCGGATCTGAGCAGCGCCATCTTGAAAATTTCAGGTGCATGCTGGGAAAAATAAAAACAGGGATTCTACTTATATGGGCATCAGGAGGAGCATGAGGCGCCCTCCTGAACCTGTGAACCAATCAACCTGTCAATCACCACGTAGCCACGCCCTAATGCATACCCTGCTTTATCGTCACATATAAAATCAGGGAGGCCAAAATGTCCCAAATGAACATCATACTGCATTGAAGAAGGCTTTAAACTAGCGATTGAGACCATAAACACATTTTGAAAACGTTTACTGAGGTTAGAAATCAAGTGAGAAGTTGGTGAAGTTGGGGAAAGATCTGTGGCAGAATCTGTCCACATCCTCGAAGGTCTATGAGGGTTTGTATGACATACAGTTCATCATCAGAGGGTTAATATAAAGGCTCTGTGTAAACAACAGTGTATCTCCATTTACTTCCTGTCGATGCTGAATGTTTCCTCTAAGAGATGAACACGCAGCGGCTTGGTACTCTAAGCTTTTTGTCCTCTCTTTCTGCACTGTACTGCAGAATCTTGCTGCTGGTTTCATATGAACTATTGACTTTTATACTACTGCTATTTATTTTTATTCTATTTTGGTATTTTTATGCTTGTCTTTGTACTTTTTTGGATTTATCTGTCTTTCTGTGATTGTCTGTCTGATTGCCTGAGAAGTGCCAACAGAATTGTACAACGACAATAAAGTCTTCTAAGTTCTAAGTGGACTCCATAAAACAGTGTTTTCCTTTTTCACACACTCTTGTTGAAACTGAAAGATATTAGTGCAAACTGACCGAGGGGGGGAATTTCTTTAATTGTTGTCATTGTGTACGTTTATCCTTATTTTAGTTAACTAGATAATCTGATTAATTGGCTTCGCTTTCTTCTTTTTTGAGAAAGTAGTTTTTCTTTTGGCCTTAAGCTTATTTATCTGTTTAATGAAACCGGTCTTTGTCTTTCCAAGGCTAAAATCACTGCTACTCCCCTCATCCCGTAACCTGCTGACCAATCATCACTTGCCCGAATGAAACCGGTCAATCATGAAACTTTTTTTCTTATTTTTATATTAATCTGATTGGATAATGCTGCTGTCAGCTGGAAACTTTGTGACTCTATATTTCATTTTGGACATACGAAGTTTCTAACAGTGATGATAACTATCAACATCATAAGAATGGTTCTATCATAGTGAGTAGCGCAGATGGACCCAAAAAGGGAAACAGGCACTTTATCGGCCAAACCAGGAATAAACAACTCAACAGAAAAACACAGGCGGAATGAACTCTGGCAAAAACAAACAACACACTGCAAAACTACAAAGTACAAAACTACACACAAACACAGAGACTCGGACAAAGACTGAACTGAAAACCAAAACCTATATAGACATGATGCAGTAATAACTAAACAGGACACAGGTGAAACACATGAGGCAATCAACCAAGGCGGGGGAAACACAGGAAGTAAAACTAACAAAATACACAAGGAGAGAATAACTTTCAAAATAAAACACGAACTACAACAGGATGTGACAGGCTTGAACCTGACCTTATGTCATGTGTTTGTGGATCCATCATTGACCCTTTCCTGCTTCAGGCCCTCTGGTACTCACTCAGATTGGCTGTATGGATCCATTCATGAGCTGCTCTCTGTGTATCAGCTGCTGATTTAGCTTCTGTGGCTAAAGTTCATTCACTTGGCTAGTGATGCAACGCTAACCACACACCGGCTAACTCTAACCCTGTGATAGTTAAAGGGTTAATATTACATACCATGAAACACTGTTCAACACACTTCAGGTAGAAATGTTCTCAGCTCTTCACAGAAGATGTAGAATAATGTCCTGACACAAAAAACACTAACTATACTTTTCACATATTTTTACATGTTGTGCCAGTCAAGCGACATAAATCCACACACACCACTTCCTTTTCCTGCCATTACTTTCGAAATAACACTCTTCAAAATAAAATAAACATTTACTCAACATACTTATATCTTTACATCTGAACCTTTTTAACTTATTTATCCCAGAGCACTTTTTAATCTTTCATGAAACTGATTTTTAACCTTATTTAGGATACTTTTAATGTTTTAACATTTTTAAACAGCAACTTTAGTACATATATGGTATTTTTAACTGGGTTATATACAATATACACTACCGGTCAAAAGTTTTAGAACAGCCCAATTTTTCCAGTTTTTTGTTGAAAAAAGGTAGTTGTGTCATAGCTTGGACTGATGTTCTGGGTCATTATCTTGCTGTAGGATGAAGCCCTGACCAACTACGTGAATACCAGAGGGTTCTGCATGGCATCGCTGCAGAATGCTGTGGTAGCCGACCCTGGATCGAGAAACACATCAGACCATCATGCTTCCTCCTCCATGTTTAACAGTTAATGTCACTGAGGAACCATCCTTTCTACTCCATGTTTAACAGTTAATGTCACACACTGAGGAACCATCCTTTCTACTCCATGTTTAACAGTTAATGTCAGTCACAGTTATATACAGTCTATGGTTATAATCCAAAAAGTGAAGGCATATGTTTACCTTTACGCTGCAGTAATATAAAAGCCCTGACTTTAAGAGGTGATGAAAGCAGCAGTGTTACTTATTTCATGTCTGGGAAAAGCTTTATTTATTTATTTGAAGGTGGGAACAGTTTTTGTTTCCCATCAGAGAAAATAATCACTGCAGGAAGATACTATCTGTGTTGTTTACTGGGTTCATTAACTGGGAGATACCATCTTCAGACTGTGTTTTTCTTCCCACAGTCTGGTTCTATTGATTACTGAATCAGCATATATTTTATACATACACACACATGCACACACACACACACACACACACACACACACACACACACACACACACACACACACACACACACACACAGTCAGATTAACCTAATGAGACCTAATCATGCAGGGAGATTAGTATAAGTGTGTTTCAAGATTTCCCGCCAGTGCTTCACTACAAGTGTGTGTGTGTGTGTGTGTGTGTGTGTGTGTGTGTGTGTGTGTGTGTGTGCATGTGTGTGTGTGTGTGTGTGTGTGTGCCAGTGGAAGGTCTGACGGTGCAGATAAGTTTCTATCAGACTTGTTATCTGTTTCTTGGATCACCTTTGAAGAAGCTCATTGATCCTAGGCAGAAAAGACCAGGACAGCCAAACCTTTAATTTCTGTTACTTTCCTCTGCTGTCTGGTCTGTTCATTGACAGGAAGGACACACACACACACACACACACACACACACACACACACACACACACACACACACACACACACACACACACACACACACACACACACTGAAACAGTTTGGAAAAGGCACTACTTAAAGAAAAAAAAAACAATACTTGGGAGGTGATTGGACGAACCATCTTCCTGTCACCATCTTTGCTTTTGAGGCTCGATTGGAGAGATTATGACATCGAGCAAGAATCCACAAATGCAGAATTTGAAGCTGGATAAGATGGATTCTAGCATGATGTTGTGATGTTGTGATCTGGTGAATCCAGCTGCCTCACAAGGTAAATGAGTCAGTAACAATAAGTGTTGGTAAGATGATGAATTCATAAATCAGTTAAACTAGATTTAAAAGCAGCATCAGGTTTGTTAAAATGTACATTTAGTATTTTTGTTGGTTTTATATCATTTGAAATGACATTTGCACCATTTTTTACCAAAAGTAAGACTGAATGCTCCTGAAAATGTCCCTTTTGCCTAGACCTCCAATTTTACAGAAACCAAATCCAGCTTTCGGGTGTAAAAGCAGCCCAAATTTTTTGACTCCCTGTCCAAAGCTCTGTGCTGGATCCTGATTAACAACTGTAAACTCCCGTACGTCATTCACTTACTCGATGACTTCCTCACTGTCACACCTCCATCTTCACCCCCTGCCCACGGCCTCACTACTCTGATCTCAGGGTCCCAGCACATAGCTCGAATTTCTCGGTAAAAATATATTCAAGCATCCCTACCGACAGACCAACTCAATAGGATTTCAATCCTCATCTCCAACTTCCTCCTGACTTCCAGAAAGCACCAATTCCAGCCCATTTATAGTGCTCTTAGCTACACCTCCCTTTCATCTGACATATCAGTCCACTATCCTGACACACTCATCTTCCACCTCAGAAAAAGCAAAACGAATCAATCGGG